>NW_017534407.1:2665739-2717783 GCF_001853355.1 Bactrocera latifrons
TTTACGCTGGTTCCAAGATAGACGAAATTATCTACAACTTCAAAGCTATGACTGTCAACAGTGACGTGAGTGCCAAGTCGCGAGTGCGACGGCTGTTTGTTTGATGGCAGGAGATATTTACTACTACTACTTTCTAGATATACTACAAATTTTTAGGGCATTATAGGAAATAAGTAAATGAAAATACATTAGAATGGGTTGACTTACAGGGAGGCAAAATTACAGAAGAATGTCTTATCAATTGGAGTATATCTTTCATCAAGGGTTTTTAATTCGAATACGTATTTGGCCTAAGATTTATGACTTTTCACACCTTAAACACCACCTGTCAATCATGACCAATTTATAAATAACTTTGAAGTTAGGTTATGAGATTTTTGCTACCTCCGAATATAGTAGATTCAAGCTTTAGTCAATCATGTATATTGACTTTTCATACTTAATTCATTATTATTTTACGGTACCAACTTGAACTGAATCTTCGGAAAGCTCGGGACCCTCCATTAAAATTCCATATATTAAGTTTAATATTTTTACTGACTAATAAATTAAGCTCTATCGAACAGTTCAATACGATATTTTCTGCCACTAAACATGAAGAAATTTGGTGATTTAGAATCTTATGAATCGAAAATTTTCTGTAGAATTTCTTTCATAAACCATTAAGTTGAAAGCAAAAAATAATACATTTTTTACTAAATCTAGACTTTTTCACTTAAATAATTTTTCTTGTTAAGATATCGGTTACTTCTTGGAATTTTAATTCGTAAAAATTAGACAAGAGAGTTTATTGAGAGTCTTGTGAGGGTTGGTTAAGCTATCACTGTATGGAAAATTCACACACTTTTATTGTATTGAGATACGAATTTATGGAGCAGACACCCAAATTTGATTTAGAAATATTTTTCTAATCAAATAATTTACACCCTGGGTACGGATATAATATAATAGGGTATATTAAGTTCACCAAAGGTTTTGTAACTCCCCAAAGGAAACGTCACAGACCATTTTAAGTAGGAGCTGATTATAGTTAGCCATGTCCGTCTGTATCCATGTATGTGCATATATACGAACTGGTCGCTCAGTTTTTGAAATATCAATCTGGAATTCAGAGTGCGTCATTCATTTGTCGGAACGGTCAGTATCGGACCACTATAGCATACAGCTGCCATACAAACTAAACGATCAAAACACTTCCAAGGAATCTTTTCTAGTTGTGAACGGATTCAGATAGTTCCGGTGCAGCCGAAATTAACGTGCTCCCTTTTTTGAATTTTTTTATATGAGTTTATTAGAATTCTTACACTGTACTCAAAACTCTACAACTCTATTATTCTACAAGTGAGTAATATAAATATCCCTCTGAACTACATACGCACTCGCATCGAGGATTGTTTTATAAATATTTACCTAAGCAGTGTTTGACTTTTGTGTGATTCACTCACGCACCAAAGAACCGCGTAACCCTCATGCATACCAATAGACAAACATTCATACATATGTCCATACACACAAATACAAAAAATGTATAACACTGTAGGTAAATGTAAGCTATGAATGATTGCAATATTATACTATAATATATGTACATACGTTTCCTTCCTTCCTTCCCGTTTCTTCCCCTCAGCTCTTGTCCAGACCCTCTGACAATTCAATGCCGCCACGTCTTTGACTTCCACTTGGCTGGTCTAAGCAAACACTTTGTTTCAGCTGCTCTCCCCTGCTACTTCACAAATAAGTTTCTCAGCTTTATAAGTACAACAAAGTCCGCAGGTTGTTTTCTTTGCTTTGATGGCGTTCACTTGTATGTGTTGTTTTACGCCACCCATTCTCATACCCCATCCCACACGCTGTAACGCTTGCTTGTTTTGGGGGTGGCTAGCTGTCAGTGGACTTAATTAAGAATCGAGCCAACAATGTGGCAATGTCTATATTTGTGGTGCGTGGGTGTGAGGCCGTGTTTGAGTGCAAAATGTAGTTAATCATTGCTTAATTGTAACCTGATATGTTGATTTACACAATTTGATTGCTGTTCAAAGAAAATCCAAACGAATTACTCATTTTCGAGGTAGGTGTAGAGTAGTTTTTCGTGTATCTTTATCATGCGGGTGGTCAATGTGTAATTGCCTTCTTAAGAAGGTGTGCTGTGATTCGGACTTTCTGTATGCCATTTTTAATTATGCTTCATTATTGTGGGCCATTAAAGATATATGTATGAATTCTGGGCTAATTTAGAGGCAATTATATGCGAAGTGATGTTGTTGTAACAGAAATCTGTATTATAGGAGACTCTCTGATTGACTACTGTATTTTTTGCTCTACTTTCCCTTTGAAGCAAAATTCACAATTTTTTTTTTGGTTTAACATTTTTCTTTTATTCAATTCATGTGGCACCCATTTTCCAGACTTTTTTATTGGTCAACATTTAATATTGCTGTCATTTGTTTTTGACTCAAAGAATCATCTTCATCAAATATTACTTGCAGTTCGTCGTCTCTGCAGCACTTTTCTTCAAATGGAAACATAAATTAAAGCTTTCCGCAAATCACTAGTTTTCGATAGAAAATTTTACATTTTCAATACAATGAAAAAATATGATGTTTTTTGTTCAAAGACTTTAAGGTTATTGAATATGTTTGACAGAAGTCGTGATAGCTCGAATTCGGTTCGGTTTAAATCATCAGATGATGTTATGTCTCAGAAAACGAAAAGAAATTTTATGATAGCTTACAGCCCTCTATAAATGAGACACAACTCTCCCTCAACGATCGCAACAAGTACCTTGGAGCAGACTTGGACAGCAAACTGCTGTGGAAGCTCAACGTGGAAGAGATAATTACGAAAGCTAGCTTCATATGCATGTAGGCAGATGCTTTACGATGCATTAGCATGGTTTACAAGCGGACGGAAATCCACCTAAAAGAAGCCAATGAAAGGAGTTCTGAGGCTTGCTGCGCTGTGCATAGCGGAAGCTTTAAGAACATATCCGACGGCGGCTATTGGTACTGGTACTAAACCTGCCACCTATAAGACCTCTTCGCTTAACACTGTGCAGCAAAATCCACTGCAGTATATTTCAAGCTGAGGTCTCTGCTATTGTGAAAGCCGCGGAGCTGGACTCTAATGCACCTGCAGTCAAATCTAGAGTAGACATTTACATAAACAGCCAAGCAGCAATCAAAGCAGTAACCTCGCATGGTATATCGGCCAGAAGTGTCTTTGGAAACCGGGCAGCAGGGGAAGGTTTGCCAGAAGAAGTAACTTCACTTCAACGTCACAAAGGCTCCGAGTGCAATAACATCCGAAAACGTGGTCAACATTGGGAAACCTATGTACTGTCTATACGACGATCTTGACAGAAGCATGGCAAAGAAAATCAAATTCCGATGGAATGAGCTCCCTGGGTGTAAAACTACAAAAATCGTGTGCAAAACGGTTGATAGGAATGGTGAGGCCGCTGAGTCTGTTAAAGTTCGCAGAGGACCAAACAGGTCAATACGTGGCTTATGGGTTTATCAGATTAACCTAACCTTCTTTTAGTCCGATTTAACTATAGTCAATAACCAATCGCCTCAAGCAATGAATAACATATACGAATTAGGTTCCGCTGATATTAAACATTTATTGTTCAAGATATATTCTTTATGATTAAAGAAACATTTTTGATTCCAAATAATTTATCTTATAAATACAGTTTGTTCTATAAGATATATGCTTATGATCCCAGATAAAATTGTTTCAAAGATTCTTGGTAGGGATTTAACTATATGGAAGCTAGTATATGCGTTTTTTAAATCGAGTCCGTTCGATTTTGGAAACTAAGTTGCTCAAGTAAATTTTCTAAGTCATTTAGCAGGGGTACATAGTGTGTTAAGCTTGGTAAAATTTAACGTTTAGAAGTAGTAAAAAGTCAAAGTAATTTAAAAAATATCGTGAGGACGGCGTAACAGGGTTGGATAGCCGCGTTGGACCGCCTTTATAAAATAGCTATATGAGATATTCTATATATATTTTATATTAATACCTACATACATATGTAGGCAGTTCTCAGCTTTCTTTATTAGCTTTATTTTGACACATGCGAAAGTAGCCTTACTTTTAAAAGTTTTAACAAAAATTTAATCAATTTTACAGAGTTTCATGAAGATATTTTACTTTTATGAAAACTAAAGAAACTAATAAAGTTAAAAGGGGATGAAAAAATACGCCGAGAACATCTATGTATATATACTTTAGTTAAACCAACCTTCTGCTTTCATTGACATTCTTAAATGTCTCTCAGCATTCTTCCACCTCATGTAAATATTTACAAACACACATAGGAACTCCTTTATATGGAAGTAAGTTCTAACCAATCCATAGCCTTTGCTTAGGTGCCTACTATAATCATGTAGAATTCTATTCACCTATGTATGTCTGCTTTGTATATATAAACCCTTAGTAGCATTCCAAACAGCCAAGAAGCATACTTCCAAAAACAAAATAGTTCAATGTTCCGTTAACTATGTATTGCAACGATGGCCATAAATTTGCATACTAACGCCTAGAATAAGAAGTTTTTGTTGTTATTTATGCACTAAGGCCACATACGACGTTGGTTTGGCGGCACATCATAAACAAAAGCCGGCGTCAAACACGCTAACGATTATAGCGAAATGCAAAAACAATTTAAAACAGTACAATTAAGGCACCTCGGCTACATCTAAATATAAATGTAACCGTTTCTACCACAAAGCGTTCACCAGCCGACCGACATGGATAACTTGAACCGGATGTCAGACACTTTTGATGATACATTTGCTTATATGTATGTATGCAATTATAAGAGTATAAGTTGGAAGAAAACTATTTTACAACAAACTCAAAGCGAATGCTAATTTATTCGCATGTTGTTATTGGTTCGCGATTGCAATATTGCATGCCACAAGCGAGTAACTTACTTTTTGGACATTTCCGTTTCTGAGCATATGCGGATTTATATATACTATATACACACATATATACATATGTACATTCATAACAAGTAGAAAGTTTCGCTGTATTGATTGTCTATGCTGTGAAAAAATATGTTAGCAGCGTAAAAACAAACCACACATCAATCAACCGGCGGAACGACAGAGATAAGACGGGTAAACAGAGCGTTGGACATTTCTAGTTGGCACTTTTAAAAGCTTCCTGTGTCTGGGAAATTGTCAGACTTGTAACAAAAATGTGATAAAAGTTTGTTGCAACTACGAATGTGAATAGATTTGCAGTCAGTTGCTGCATAAAATATTACATAAGTACTTAGTTCGACTCTTAAAACACATAACAACATTTTCCGATTTAAAAGTTTGTTTAGCTCTCCTTATGTAATGGTAAAAATACTACAATATGTCAAGTGAAATTTCTTGCAAATACCTTGTGAAATGAAAAAACTTCCTTACAAGCACTTGGCACCAATGCTTCAGTGTTTATAAGCAAACGAATAACTTCTTTGCAAAGAGCTTGACATTATTTCCCACTAAATTCACAGAAACCATATTCACGAACTGGAGTACAGTCTGAGTCTTAACATTACAGTCTATAGCTTTAAAATTCCGAATGGCAATTATAATAAAAATGTAAGAGCATTTGCTCCTTCACTCCTCATACGACTTATTGCCTTTGCCTATCCGGCAACAAAATCCGCAAATCGTTAGGTAGCAGCTATTGGGGAAAATACAAAGACACTTAGGCAGTGTGCGCAGAGTGCGTATACTTCCGGTTTGGGAGTGTCACGAACCTCTCTCTAAGCAGTTTATGTTGGAATATTTTCGCAGACACCATCCTTTAAGTTGCCTGGTTGAAGCGCAGCCACCTCCTAGGAATATCTAGATATGCTTCCTTGATAACGACTTCAGTACGCCACCCAGACCCACCCAGTGATCGCCATTCACAGTGGATACCATAGCAGGTAAAACCCAAAATTACCCAGAGTCGACACCGACAAACGAAATATAATGCTAGACATAATGTCTCTGCTTGACACTAGCCACCTCTTTGCTTTTGCAATGAATCCCACTCATTTAACACCCTTTCTTCTTATGGTCCGATCACGTCGAAGCATCTCGTTTCCTGGGCCTATCGTTGGATGACTTTAATAACAACCAACTCCAATCCTACCACCCAAGCGGACAACGACAACAACAGCTATGTATATGCTATTGTAGTCTGCTAGCGCCAGTTCCGAAAAATGAAAAATCCCTTCCGACAAGAGTCGGGTCTACGTAACCAGACCCAACCCGAAATTTTATCCATCCAAGCTTCGGAAGCATTCCTACATATTACTTAAGGTTTTCTGCCTCTAGAAGTTATGTTATTTGATTTTACAAAAAAGAAGAAATTTTTTGTCGTTTTCCTACTACTATGAGTAAAAAAATAGACTTTGTTTACATTTATAATATTCTTAACGTATCCTCGAATTCTATATTTAATACCTTCAATTGACTCGAAACTAGGCTCAAAGCCCAAGAGTTTTCGGCCCATAATTCCCGCCTCTTATTAAGAATATCTTCACGCAAACGACGCATAACACTCTTGTAGTATTCTTTTTTGAAATTTTGGTCGGTCAATATACGCATAGATCCCAAAACTTTTCGCCAGTAATTATATGTTTTGGAAACAATCGTGCTTTCACTTTTCTTGGACCCAAATGATCTTTGACAATATTTTTTTACTGAACGTTCCAATATTTCAACTTTGCCAATACGATCTCTGACTGTTAATCGCCGGTTTTCAAGCACCAATTTCTTTATTTTATGGCAATCCTGGACGTGGTTCATCGTCAACGCAACACATAGGAGTAAATCTACCGTATCGTATCCCAGTATTATTAGTTCTTCTGCAAAACTAGAAAATTCCACTGCATTAGTAAACAATATATAGTACTTAAATATGTATATAAATAATGCATTTAAATCATTTGCAAATGAAATCAATAATTACACCAAATTCCTAATAAACTATTACAATGAATTTATCAATATCATTAACTGAAACAAACATAATATGATATAAGCGACGTGCATACAATGATAAGACAAAAGCAAAGGGCGAACCCGATTGATTACGAAATCAAATTAACGAATTATAATTTCTGTTATCTATAACTGATACGCCGTTATTTATTGTTTTATATGCATGAACTGAAACCGTTGTTAAAACAGAAAGATACATGTGTATGTACAGAAACACATATACACCGGTATGTATTAACAATTTGAGCCAATTCAAGAGAAGTTGAGAGCTGACAGAATGAGAAATGCGCGACGGTTGGACAGTCCCGAGACACATAGCAGAACTGACAAACGAACACCACCCTTTTGACATGAATGCATATATACATACATATGTTATTTATATATATATATATATTATATAATATTTATATATATGTATGTATGTACATACAATTATGTACTAGTAAAAAATGCATAAAACGACGAGCTAAACATTTTTATTTAAATGAAATTTATGAGCGACTACATGCAACTATTCGGGGCAACAGCCCCTAAGTGTATGCCACAAGCCAAAATGCACACACACACATACAAATAAAACAACACATGCGCCTATAAGCGCAATAACAATAATGCATGGAATATGCACAAGGTGCTGAGCCTTCTCAAGTGTTACTTGTAACGAGAGTGGACATGAAAGACAGTTCGCGTGTCTAAGCGCAAGACCGAGCCCACCAAACGTACATACAAACGCGCATATGCATGTGGAAACACATGCGTACATCCATATACATCACCTGCCTGGCGAACATTTGTATGGCTGACGTGTGTTGTGGCGTGTTGTGCAGTTAGTTGACTGGTTGTTATTATAGTTATTTTGTAGAACATGCATGTTGTTGTTGTTATCCTAAATGATCGCGCTGCGCCCAACATTCGCACCACTGTCATTCATTATGGCCGACAAGCGGTTCGCAGCGGAAGCGACTAATGTACGGTTATGTTTGTGAGCGGCTAAATATAAAAAATATGTCTAAATATAGGTAAAAAATGAAAATATTTTTATATTATGATGTACAATGCATGTACACTACATACATATGTATATGCGTTTGCATTGTGTTGTTAGTACTTACCAACCCAGTCTTCCCTTGCCAAGTAGCTTCGCAAGTGACATTTTGGCCATATTGTTGATCATGGCCGAAAGGGTGTTTCCACTAGTCACACATACATACTAAATATGTATTTAAATTTAGTACAACTTTATGAATGTGTGCGGCGTGTATGTGTGTTGAGGTGTGTCACAGCAAAACACTGTTTATCACTAAGCCGGAAAACGTGCGGTACTTATTTATGGCGGCCATTATGCTTTTGTCCTATCACAGTGCACTTAAGACATGCGCAACAACCATAATTGATAAGCCAACTGCTGATAAACAGGGTCTAAATATATTTACTTTATGATAAAACTAAACTAAATATAATTCCCTAATGAAATGAACGCTATCAAAGCGCATGTTGAGCAGCTTTTATTGCTTGATAAATTAGCAGAAAGCGGTGTTAATGAATCTGCTCACATGCACCGAATGCGTAAATGAGTAAGAAAAATTTACTTATAATACAAACGATATTCGAATTAAAAGTAATTATTTGAAATTGTGTGATGCTATGAATATGAAGTCAAATGATCAATATTGAATTTTTTGTAATAGTTAATAGCATTATATGATTCTTTAACCAAAGAATATCTTTTCTAATTATTTGGAACAACCTCTGTATATATAAATGTATATAACATCTGAATAAAATTCTATTCGTAGATTCTTCTTCTTATTTGGTGACATATCGATATGCATTCGGTACTTCCATAGCATGCTTGGGCGCCCTTGCTTTCGTTGTTCACCTATGGTGCTCGAGTCGAAAGAACTTTCCGAAAAATGCGTCACAACGACGTCATAGAGATGGCCAACGCTTGACGCGCTGTGAGAGACTGCTTTGGGTCTTCCTTCTTCTTTATCTCACTGGCACGGGAATATTTTTACTGTGCTTGTTTATTCAAATTATTCCACTAGACGCTCAATTATTGATCAGACAAGACGGTTATGACGACCATAAATTGAACGTATCGATTTTAAAGTTGAGTCCACTGACTCCGAATTTTGGTAGTAAATTTTAATAGTTTCGACTTACTGTTGGATCATATATCTTTCTATGCTAAAATGGCAAACCTTACTGAAGAAAAATGTCAAAAGAACGGGAAAAATATTACGTCGTTTGCTGCCCCTATCGGTATACTTTTGCGTTCTCATTGAAAATCCCCTTATATCCATGTCGCCGTATACATAGCTCATACAGTTCATGGTTTCATCTTCTGCGATACTCATCGCTCACGCGAACGGCTCCAATTATCTTGTGAAGAACAGTTCTCTCGATTGCTCGAAGTGCTTTCTCATTTCAGATCGTCAACGTCTATGACTCTTTGCATATTTTTGTATATTAGGTCATGAATAATGCGAGACTTGTAAGTTTTGTTTGTCGTGAGAGGAATCTAATTCTTAATTTCCTACTGATTCTAAAGTAACACTTGTAAGAGTGGGCATGATATTCAAAGTCCCTAAATTTTTCAAATTTATAACTGCCCACAGTGACGTAGATCCCCAGATGCGCGGAATGTTTGCATATGGAGTCCAAGTACTCTGTCTGGCCCTCATTTCATGAAGATCGATTGAGTTCTCGAGAAATCTTGCTAACCGACTTCAAAAACACAGTTTCGAAAAAAATGTGTTTAAAGTCGGCGCACTTAGCATTGAAAAAGGTAACAGAACAGAGAGATAGCAGAATATTTAAGTTCGCTTATGGATCGACTCAACACATTTTGTTTAATATTTTTGATATGCAGCGTGTCAATGCTGAAGTCATGCCAAAAGATCCGAACCTTTTGCAAAAACGCCGTCGAATAGGAGAAGAAAAGAGATGCTTGGAAACACTTCTCCATTTATCAAAAAAATCATCACATTTTTCCATGTCAATAAATAATCAATATCCAGATACATATACGATTATGTGGATAAATCCATGAACATTTTCTAAACGAAATCGTATAAAACCGCCAATAAAATGAAAAAAATATTTTCTTATATAAACCGGGTCAGTCCATAAATGTGTGTCTTACAAAATCGGGTGATTCTCCCTACACAACGGTTTCGTTAAAAACTAATAAAAGCGTGATAAATCAATAAGTATTATTTTCTAATTTCTTTATCACCTATATACTTAATAGAGAGATTTTCGAACTTGCAGAAAGTATGTTTCTGGCTTTGACCATGGCAAGATGCAAGAGTATGAAATGTTTGGTTACACCCGAACATAGCCGATCTTTACTTGTTGGTATTGGAGTGGTGTGACTTCGCCGTTAAGACATATTCATGTGCGAGTTCCAATCGAACACTACTCATGCGATGAGTCTAAGTATCTTGTTAGGCACAATTCGTATAAGTTGTATGAACAAAGGTTATATGGAAGCATCATTACACTTTCTACCACCTTTTTACTAATTTTTTAGCCTCCAGGATGAAATCACGGAGCAATTTTTTATACCATATCTACACCGAAATGTGATTGTATTCTGTCCTTGGTAGTCATGTTGAATGAGTCAGGCAATTATTTCATGTAAATTATGACAGTTGTTATCTAATAAAAATGATAAAATAATAAACTAATAAAATGGCGACTGATTGTTAATTAGTAAATGTGCAATCAATGTGCATACATGTGTACGGCGCTGATATACAAATTCACAACTTGCTGTTAGACATAATTACAAAAAAAAAATTATTATTTATGTATGTGCTATGTGAGTACATATATACGTATGTATATAATACTATTAAGTATTCTAAAACGAAAATAAAATTTATCTGTGTTCACACAAATGTTAAAAATATGTTCGACTTGACAGAGAATGCGGAAAATCTGATAACAGACACTCATTTATCAACAATCTGTTGGAACTACCATATAACCACACACCTATGTATATATAATACACATGTATACATACAGGTATACATAAATAAAAGTGTGATTATAGCATTAAAGATAGCCAAGTAGGTGTGTATATGTATGTGTCTTTTTATTTGCCCTAGCAAATTCATATTTTGCTTGGTCGATTGACAGCTCCGCCCCCCTCCGAAACGACTTGGTGGACTTTATATTTTTACTGCGCTTTCTTTGTCCTTTTTTGCTCTCAGTTTCGCTTTATTTAACTTGGCTAATTTTTTGTCAACATTAATGGCGTGTCATAAATCATAAATATATGTACATGTAGTATATACATACATATATTATACTTATATCTACATCCATGAACAACGTTAACTTGTACGATCATATATTTTTAGGAGTGTTTGTGTTGTTGTTCGTATTTATATTTTCATGACTGATGGCGTAGTTGTTGCACTTAACTGAAAGCTTCTTTGTATGAACACATGTATATACATCCATTTATGCTTGTACATATATATGTATACACGTTATTCTGCCATTGATTACATTGATGGGTAAATTAGCCGAAAAGTATGGTGTTCGACTTGCATTATAATGAATATAATGGAAACTTTGTTAATTATTTACGTTATTATATACGTTTATTATGTGTAACTGCTCTCAATATTTTTTTATATTAGCGTTGGATTGTTAATAATACCCATACAAACATTCATTTATGTGTGGAACACGAATATGTGATGCATGCTGATATGGTCGGCTGCGGAATTTATATAAAAATCGATAAATATAATCTCAGTTGACTAAGTTCGAGTGCGTTGGTTGGAAAATCCTCACAATATCAGTATCAATTACTTTTTAAATAAATGCATACTTAAGAATGCATGATTCAATAGCAAACAGATAATTTGTTACTGGAGTAATGGTTATTTCTGATTTATAAGTGGCATTATAGCTCCGTTGCATAAGCAAAAATCAATATGAAAATAGAAATAAGTAAATAATTTTAATCTATGTGTTAATTAATAATAATATGCGTATATATGTTTTATACCGCGTTTTTCAATAGGGGTAATATGATTTCTAAGTGTCGTTTCAGCCATTTTTAATATGCCATGATACTAATATTTTTTTTTTTTTTCATTGTATTCAACAATATTAACAATTTCAACATGGCATATCACCCAAGAGCAATATTTACTAATCATTCAATTTTATTATCAAAATAATCATTTTCTAATTGCAAATTTTCGTGCGCTTTTGTGCTCAAGAATTGGCACTGCCTCAGACCACAAACTGTCGAATTTTGAGAAAAGATTTGGTCTTGCATTTGTGTAAAACTGTTCTCACTCAAGAACTGAAGTCATTGGACCACCATATTTGATTTGTTTAGTTACTTAAGTCTATGAACGATTCCTTCTGACAATTAGAAAATTATGATTTAAACTACTTCCTTGTGGGGCTTCCAATGACTGCGCATCGACAATAAGAACACAAGATCTATTGTACAAATATGACTTGATCCACAGCAAGAAAAAAGCGTAAAAACTTTAAGAGAATAACATTTTTAATTAGAATGTTGTGTAGCACTTTCTCACTTTCTCAAAGACTTTAGAGAAATCTGGATAAACACAATCTATTTGAAATCCTGCAGATTTTATATTGGAACAAATTGAAAGCGATAACGATTTTTTAAGAAAATAATCTTAACGAAAAGGCTCACTTTCACCTTAGTGGTGAGGTCGAATCTGGTAAAATTATTCATGAACAGCCATTATATTCTCCTAAATTAACAGTTTTCATGACTTACGAGGCGTGTTCAAAAATTATCGCGAATTTTGTGTTTTTTCAAATATTATTTATTTATTCATGAATATCTATTTTGTCCCCTTCAAAGTAATCCCCATGAGTATAATATCTCAACTTGTGCCAACGGTTTTGCCAATCTTCGAAACACTTCAAAAAATAATTTTTTTTTATCTTCTTCAGCTCCTCCTTCGATGCCGTCTTTATCTCGTCAAGAGAAGCGTAACGTCGTCCTTTCATGGGCCTCTTCAGTTTAGGGAACAAGAAAAAGTCACAGGCGGCCAGATCTGGGGAATACGGTGGCTGCGGCATCATTAGTGTGTTGTTTTTGGCCAAAAAGTCGCGCACAAGCCACGATGTGTGAGCAGGGGCGTTATCGTGGTGCAAAAGCCWATTTTTGTCACATCTTCTCGGCCTTCTGAGAACACTTTGTACCACCGATAAACGTTGCTCCGGTCCAAGGTAGCTTCTCCGAATGCCACAGTCAACACTCGGTATGCATCTACGCACCTAATTTCGTTTTTCACACAAAATTTGATACAGGTTCTTTGATCCATTTTTTTGAATAGGTAAAAATCGAAGACGATCCAAGACACGTGCAAGCAAAGCAGCTGGCAACAATTAAATGAACATTCAAAATGGCCGAGCTTGTCGGCATAAGTGAGAGACATGAGTACCAACATAACGCCACAAAAAATTCGAAATTCGAATATATGTAACCCGTGAAAATTCAAAATTCGCGATACTTTTTGAGCACACCACGTACAACTTGGTCTAGTGAAGAAGTACTCGAAAATTTTGCTCATCGAATTCGTTCCTTCAAAATAAGTCATGGAGTTCATTTTAAAACATTATATTCAGAACTTAATTGTGTACTTTACATTAAATAAAAAAAAAAAACAAATGAATTTCCTTAACAAATGAGTGCGTTTTTTTTTAAGAATGCATCCCACTCTTATTAGAAAGCCCTGTACTAATGTACTTTTAGAATAATTTTTCAAGATTATTTAATACTAACTATAACTATTTAAGGGAATACACAGTCTTACAGTTTAAGGCGATCGGTCCAGGCATTTCCAGCCGTATTTTGGGAGCGAATAACACTAGACTAGAAAATTCTTACAAATGCTTTCATATCTGCAAAATTGTTTGATGGATCAATTTTAAATTTTTGTAGAAATTACGAAATATTTTTTTTTTATTTTTTATTTTTATTTTATAATCATTTATACAATAAAATATTTATTATATAAATACATGAAATATATGTATATCGATTTTTTGGAAAACACAAGTAGATATAATGCCTTAAAAGAATAAACTTATATATTTACGAACATATTGAGCCAATAGTAATTTCGCTGGAATACTGAAAAAACTAAAAGCAAAGTAATTGCACAAGTAGTTTCTCAAAAAGATTAAATATTCAATAAAGAAGTATTGAAACTACTATCTTTTCAACAGCTTCAACTTACATACATTCACATCAAAAATTCGGTGAAAATGATTATTGCTAGTTATTGAGTCTCGAGTTTAGTCTTATTAAACCATACTAGCAGCTTTTAGTTATTATTAAGAAACTATAAAATTATGTCCTAAGTCGATTATCATGAAAAACATAACGCTTACGGTTGCGTGAACAAATAAAAAAGAATCAATCCGTATTACAGAAAAGGATATTATTGCCAACGGTAAAGCTCCGAACTCAGAACAATCATATCCAGGCATATTTGAAATTAAGGCTGATCTGGTAGTAACATTTCTAATATTTATTACTTCTTAAACCCGCACAAATTGCCACAATGTCTCGATAATGCTTACGGAATATCTACTTGAGTTATTTGCTGTAGACGTATTGATTTACTCATAGTCAAGTGAAGCTGATCCCAAACTGAAATTTTAAGATTTTTTTTTAAAAAGCCCACTGGGCTGGGAACTACAAATTGGATAAACAAGCATAATTGTCATAATTTTGGGATAGTTGATTTCTTTAATAGATATTGCCATAATATTTTTCCTACAACTAAACTAGTATAATGAAAAAAATTGGTATTTCTGATGAATTCCGTAGTATAGTACCCACTTTGAATTCATCAAGATTTGCTCTGGAAATCTCGCTCGTCAGTAATTTTCTACCGTTTGAAAGTATGTTGTTATGAAGTAAATCAATACTATAAATGTCATCTAATTCCTGGTCATCAGTTTTGAATAACTCGGCGACACATAGTGTTTCTTAATCGGTACAAGACTCCTATTAGTAATCAAAACTATATTGTGTAGTATGCCTCTTATCTCGATATTGTTAAAGCTCATCAAAATTGTACATTTCTTCTAACAGTTTCTCCATCTACTTGATACTACATATATTCTACAATAAAGCTATAAAAAGCATATTCCATCTAGAAAATACGGCACTAATAGAATTGTACATCCATACCGTTCAATGTATGAAATATTTTTTTTTTTTTTTTTATGGGCACTCGTACTATGTTCAAATTGCAAAATTTTTCAAATTTTTTTGCTTGTCATACTTCAAACCGTTTTCTTTATCGAAACATGAATAAACTTTGCATTGAAAAAAGCTTGCTCACATGCCAGGAAATCTCATCACTCAAAATATTGACACATTCAGTGACGAAATGTAATGCGCTCGGTCGGAGTTTATTGTAACTTAACTTTTGTTTCGCTTATTAGGCAGCATCTTTTCAATTTTTTTTAACTAAGTAACAGTGTTGCCACTTAAGGTGGAACTTGTGTCGACTTTTAAGAGCACTCGAACACTTCGTTATTTTTTAATAAAATCATAAATATTAAAAAAAAAATATATAATAATTATGTGGAGTGGGTTATAAACACGCAAACACACAAATGGGCTAGAGGAAAAGGAAACGCAATGTGTTGGCAGCTGGCAACTGCCTACAATTCATTACGGTATTAATGCCGCCACGTGTCAACTTGATAAATTGGGCGACAAGTTTGATTAAAAAACTTCAACGGAAACGGATGTTCAAACATGCACCGCATTTTGTCACCAAAGAGAATGAAAAGTGTGCTGCAGGGGTGGAGTGTGAGCGGTTTTTGAGGTCTAAAAAAACATTGCTTCAATGCATGTCTGTTTAAAGAAACGCGAAATATATCTTACAAGCGTTGCTTGGTTCATAATTCTAAGAAGCCATAATATTTATGCATCATAGAGATAATTTAATAATTAATTACAATATATGTATGTATATTATGAAAAAAGGGTAAAAAGAAATTGTGATTTAAATTTCCCGGGTAAATGATATTTCAAAACGAAATGTATTTGCTAAGTTGGTAGGACTGTCCTTAATCACTATGCCAGATATGAGATCGATTTGTGAACCAGTTTGTTTAGAGCAGCTGCTTATGTCAGTACACCTCAGTAGTATGATGAAATTTTTACAATCAAGAAAAATATCGAACAAAAACTTTGTCTCAAATTTTGTATTCCTAACAAAATTTCGTTTGCGGAATCGTGGCAAAAATTCTAACCGTGATTCAGTTTTATCAAGAGCCTAAGCTTACGAGTGGCACAAGGCCTTCAAAGACGGTCAAGAGATCGTTGAAGAAATGCTTCGTTCTGGACAACCTTTGACCTCTTCAACTGATGATAATAATAAAAAAGTGAAGGAAGTGGTTGAAAAGAGTCGGACAAAAGTTGGAGAGATGGCAAAAGACATTTTGGTGGATATTTTGCTTTAGAAATGTGTTCTTGCTCGACTAATTCCGATAAAGCTGAATTTTTTCAAAAAGAGTACCGTATTAGAGAGCATTATAACTGCCGACAAGACATGGGTTTATGAATTTGACAGGCAATGCATAGAAAAAACGAACTGAAAACAAAAAAAAATCCATCAAAGCCGCTCAAAAATCAAGTGCATGGTGCTTTCTTCCAGAGGGTCCGACAATGAATAAAAAGTTATATTTGGCCATAGTGAGGCATTTGCGTTAGAATATCATGTATTTCACCTGACAATAATGGACCATTGCATCGAGCCATTATTGTGACCGAATTTAAAGCCAAAAACGCAATAAATACCATCGATCAACCATCGCATTCACCGGATTTGGTTCTGTTTGATTTTTTCTAGTTTAGCAAACTGAAATTGCTGCTCTGTGGAACCCCTTTTCAGTCGATCGAAGGTATTAAAAAAAAATTCGCTGAAAGAGCTAAAGACCACCCCAAAAAGTGCTATTACATCTGTTGGGGTTTATTTTAAAGGCGACAAAATAAATATTGAAGAAAAATTAAATAATTTCCGTTTTATTTACAATTTCCGGCTACTTTTTATTTTTTGCTTGAAATGCAGGCGGATTTGTGCAACACAAACTTATATTGAAATTTTTAGTTAGTTTGTGGTATGGGTTTTTTACTGTTCAACATATGTATATGAACATGTCAAATTTTTTGTACCTCATGGCTCCTATGCTTGGATATGTATGTATACATTTCTGTGTACCTATGTAAGCCCATTAAAAACTGTCGCCGGTTCATTAAAACTCGAACTCACAGACGTGACCGTTGACAGTTTGACCTGCTGCTGAAATCGCTTTGATATGCGCCGCCGCTGATATCCTTATATCCTGCATATATAAATGTGTGGGTTTTTTAACGCGTGTCAAACATATGTACGTGTAAAGTAGTGTATGTGCATATAGAATGTTTGAGAAAATGACCAGTCAACAAAGTAGAACAGAAAATGTGTATGAAAACATCATTAGATAATGTTCGAAATGTCCATCACTCATGTCAGACAAGCGAAAAAATTTCGACAAATGCGACTAAAATTTTTGTTAGAATTCAGAAAAAAATTTCCTAGACATGTTCATCCAATTAGGAGTCGCATACCTATGTATGCACCAGGCTACTTTGACCAGTGTCCATCAAAGTTAACGAAAGAAACATAAAATATCCAGAAATTAAATTCGACTTTTTCATTACCTTTTCGTATTTTATTAAATTAACACATTTTTCTTTGAGCTAAAAAAACGGAAATAAACGTTTAATCCTGTTTGCCGCATTATACCCGCCTCCGACTCCACGTGATACTTTTATAGCGCACTCTTTTTACACCGTTAACGCAGACAGTATGGATTTCATAGAATTTTGAATAAAAACAAAGTGCACGAAACGCGTTAACCCCATCGTGCGCGCACAAAAGTATGCAGTATTCTGCGAAATAAGGGTGTCTAACGCGCCGCACAGCCGCTGCCAGGCAGCTCATTATTTAAGCCATTTTCTATTAAGCAAAACGTCAAAATATGCTATTAAACAAGCCATTATGGTTGAGTGAAAATCTCGACTTTCACCGCTGCTACTTTCGAAAGGGATGTTACCATCGAACATTACGACTACACACACACACAGCCAGCGTCTAATCCATGCGGCTCAGGTGTTTGTGTGAAAATTGCGGCGCATTTGTTGTTGATTTGATAAACACGGCAATTTACAAAGTACGAGCCACGGACACGTCGTGTGTTTGGTGGCGCGAAAGCTTTGTCTGCTTAATCCTGCTTTGCATTTGCTTTTAATAGTCATTTATTGTTGTTGCTATTTAAATTCTAGCCACTTCTGCTGGGAATGAGCACCGACCCGAATGAGGTGCTCATAAAATTTACACTTTGTAATAAAGTTTATTTTAACGATGCAACTTTCAATGTGCATTAAACTTATTTATGCTGAAATCAAAAATCTATTAAACCAAAATGGCGTATTGACCTCATTCGTGTCCTTTTAGTTACTCTCTTAGTTGTTTGTTAATGAAATGTTAGGAGCCCATAAAAACTAAGTGAAATTATGCTATTAACGGTTATGGCTGGCAAGTGGGTGAGTATTCCGCAAAATTTTGTGGTTCAGTTGCCTACAATAACCTCTATGGTATGAAGCAAAGATCTTTGAAAAGAATGAATACATCAGAATAGATACCGTCTCAATGTGTTTGCTTATTCTAATTCTAGAAATGACTTCATCGATTTGATTTAAGTTGGATTGAAAGACATTAAATTGTCGTTGTCTCTGACACTTTTGTTAACATATATTTTTTATCATAACGAATATTTACTATGTATATTTTTTCTCTTTTTTTTTTTTCTTTGAAAATGTAAAACTAAATTGCGCCCGATAGTAAGTTCTCCACTACAATATTCAAAAGTCAAATAACTTATAAAGTGTGTACTAAATGCATATATATAATATAAAAATGATCAGCGTGAGCCATGCGCGTCAGTCTGTTCGTCTACTAATTTTACACCCGGGTGGTATGTTCTTTTTTCACCAAGACGCTCTTATTTGTCGGATTTGCCGTTTTCGGGCCAATATAGCATACTGTGTTTGGTCGGAAAGTAATATGACTGAGTCGATTTAAAAAAAAAAATTATTGAACTATTCGTTACAATTCAAAATAGGCTCCTTCTGCGTCGGTGGAGCGCTACCAGCGCGATTTCCAAGCATTGAAGGCGCCTCGGATGGCATTCTCCGGAACAGTCTTGAGAGGTCCATGCTGCCTAGATCCCCTCTGTCATCTCGGTATCATACCCAAAGATCTATGACTCGCCACCTGTGATTACACTATTCAAAAATTAGAGTCACTTTCACACTTGTTCAACTTTTCTTGGCACACTTCTACTCGCCACAATTTCTGGTCATCAGTGACCACTTTTGGGTCCATGCTCTGTCACATTGTCATGAACCACAGATTTTGATAAATTTAACATCTGGGCAATTAAATGAATGCTTAGTCGATGGTCTGAGTTCAAAACGAGTCACATTGTCGGTGTTTGTCAAAGTCGCAGGACTCCCAAAACGGTCTTCATCAGTGACCTCTTCCTGGCCCTCCAAAAAGGCCTAGTGCCACCGAAACACACCACTTCTTGCTAAAACAATATCTGAGAAAGCCTGCTTGATCATATCACACGTCTCTGCCACAGATTTACTGAGTTTGACACAGACTTTAACTGCTCTAACGACCGCTGCATTTTCGGCTTGCATCAATCACTGAAACACATCGCGCGAAAGTTTTTGTCCTGACTCTCCAGAAGATCGGAGACAACTGACCAGCTGCTCATTCGTAAGCTAGGAACGCCCTCTACCGCAGTAAATCGCTTCTTTTACTTCGCAGATAAACCCTGTAAATTCGGTGCAATTGAAGTTAAAGTTCAAAAAAATAAAAGTTTTGAAAATTTCCCGTAAAGTTTGGAATCATCAGATCCCTTAATAACTATTAAACAACGTTTAATAGCTTACACAAGTTAAGAAGATAAAAACGTGGACTGTAAAAAAAACAATCTGCTCGGAACTGCTCTTAAAATATTTAGGGTAATTGTTTGCTGCTTTATGAATTTTCCCTCTTTAGAATACTCCATTCTTAACCAGTGGACAGAATGGTCAAGAAATGCATGACCACATTTGCAACAGCTTTGAGCTGTTTCCAAATTAGACTTGTATGATGGGTGCTTGTATACAGCGGAATCACCGCAAGCTGCAAAGCCGATGAGTTTATACCCCAATTTTTTCGATTGAAAGCGAATCGGTGGTTTGAGATCCATTTTTGTTCTAGCACTATGTACGTTACGCTCTATGTACCTTCAGTCAGCTTGGTTAACAAACAGAATTTGTGCGACTGCGAAATTGTTCTGACCTAACATCAACGATAAAAGGTCCTCTGATCTTGCTTTTTGCAAAGTCAATCTCACCGCAGTTGTAGATGTCCAATAGGTTCACACTCGGGCTCGGCTTTTGTCAGACTGAGATTGAAATTTATTTGCTGACACACCTTTGGCGACCCTAGCGAAACGACTGATGTTAACCGCCTTGATAAGTTACCAAAAAGGTCGAATATCTGGACCTACGACATAACCGTAACTAGGTCCACTCTATTATTTCTTTTATCACTCACTAACATTTTCAAGCTTTCTACGTTTCTTATATGAAATATTCTTTCTATTAAAAGATTTTAACTATTTTTAATATTATCTAATGCAATAAATTTTAATTAAACTCATCAATTACTGAACTTAATTGAGATTGACTTTTTGCTAAATGTCTCTAAATCACATTTTGGAACTTTTTGATATTTTTTCTTTCTGTAAAAATTATTTGGGTCACTTCGTAATTGTATATCAATTTTAATTAAGTGGTAAACCTAAGTAAACTTTACTCGATTTAAAATGCAATAGAAATAGTTGAGAATGCTGACAGCCGAAGAAAGTTTAAAAAATAGACAAATTTAAATTGGCTGAAGTCCGGTGGCCGCAGCGAAATGAAGTGTCAATTTAATGAACACATTTAAGCCTCGCACTGAGGTAAGCCATTACCAATGGAATCTAAAGGATTGCTTGCAAATGTTTTTCCAGCTAATTGAAATGAGTTCTCCAATCCTCTAAAATGTTTCAAATTGTTGAAATAGGAGAGTTTGGCTGTTCACTTAAGTTGTCAATAATAATTAGAAATATTAGTGGTTAGAAACTATAGAATTTCGCGCACAGACATGCATATACCATATGCAAAAATATATGTACATACCTATATATGTATGTGAAGAGTTCTCGCAAATACTCTCGCATATCCTCTCATTATGTAAATACCATGTATGTAAGTAAACATCCTCTATATCTAGTTATATAATAGTTTTTGGCCAGAACTTAAGTTTGTGAAGCATTTAATCTGAATCTTTTGTTGTTTGTCATGTCCACTTAAGTGGTTTGACAAAAAATTTAACACAACACTCTCTAAAACGTCGACATTTCCTAATAGTCTCTCTCGCTCAATTATTAACTATCATTTAGTAGTTAATTAACTGAAAGAGACACGTTTGGAATTATCAGAAGTAAAATATTTCTATATTCGTATATTGTATCATATATTTGTGGGTATCTGTATATATACATATAAAACACTATATTTTGATTTTCGAACTTTTTTAGCTAAGGTTCACCGGAAACCTCTATCCGCGGAAGGTCCGATAAGCCCTTAGTCCTTTTTTTCATCATCATTATCTCAAGAGGAATTTACAATCATATAGTACTTTCTCCTAAACGACTAGCAAGAGGTGTGTCCGCGGATTTTAGTAAAATGGGAAAGAGCATATTGATCCTATATTGGATTCTTGTTTTTGAAAGGAAAATTGCTAGGGCCAGCCGCCTCTGGAAGGACAACCACGGAGTACCACAAGAAAAAATTCCACCATCTCACATTGGCAGACATCGCTTATGTTGTTATATCCCATTTTCTAACTGTGCGCCAGTAGTTCCTCCTTTTCGCCAATCGGAGACTCCAAGTGTGGCTATGTTCGTCTCCACCTGGCCTTTCCAACGGATTGGAGGTCTTCCTCTTCCTCTGCTTCCATCGGCCGCGTCACTCTCAGGTCCAGAGTTTTTTCATCTATTCCAATGACATGATGTAGCCGCTGACTCTTAATTCACTGAATTATGTCAATGTCGTCGTATATATCATACAGCTCATCTTTCCATCGAATGCGATATTCGCCCTTACCAATCCACAAAAGACCATAAATCTTTCGCAGAACCGCCATCTGACTCATCAGAAGTTATCATCGTCCATGCCTATGGTGCAGAGGGGCAGAACGGGAATAATGAGTGACTTATAGAGTTTGGTATTTGTTCGTCGAGAGATGATTTTACTTCTCGATTGCCTACTTAGTACTAGAAGTAGCACCTGTTAGCAAGAGTTACCCTGCGTTTGATTTCCAGGCTGACATTGTTGGTGGTGTTTAGGCTGGTTCCAAGATAGACGAAATTATCTACGCCTTCAAAGTTATGACCGTCAACAGTGACGTGAGAGCCAAGTCGCGAGTGTGACGATTGCTTACACAGCCGTATAAGTTTTGCAGGGATAAGTGTGGGTCATATACAATATGGAATATTAGATTTGATAAAGGTGCGAATGTGTTGAATGCCTTGTTTGGTCACTTAAGTGCAAACTGAAAAAGTTTCTACATCATTCTGTGACTTCGACGAAACATTAATCCACTTGTCAGCGAATAAAATAGTCGAAACAACGGACTTCACCATGCACCAAAAAAGACTAAGGATATCACATCCGTTTCTAGAACTCACATAATTGCATTATACTAAATATTTGACGATATCCTTTCTTCGAAGAAAATGGTACTCTTTCACTATGACAATACTCTGACTCACACTTCCGCAGTTTCTCAGGTAAATTAATTGAAATGAACTTGAAATGTTGAATCATCTATCGTATTATTAAAATATGCAAACCTCCCAAAATATTTTTCAGAAAGGTTAGGTAAGTTGAAGCATCGAATATCGAGCTAAGAGGATAATATAAATATATCTAGGCCAAGTACTTATTGAAACCACCTCATATGTATGTATATCTCCATGCATTACTCATGAAAGACCACTTGCTGCATGCTCAAGCACCCAAATAATATTCATTACAACAAACACTCACCCCCATTAATCAGCGCAAAAGCACTGTTTAAATGAAAGAGAAAATACCAAATTACAGTATAACAACAGTGTGCTTGTTCGCTGTGATGCAGCAGCCCTCATAACCGGCCCACCCACAACGTTTCCGATGTTTCTTACTTGCAATACACAAGTACGGCAACGCTGCATGTGGAATGGACCACCCACATAAACGCACAGCTCAAATTCAGTTGATCCATAGTGATCGAGTGCTGGCACTGCGCTCGCCTCACACCTCTGTGCAGCAACCTGCCGCCACATAACAGGAAAATATCAAATGCAATGGCAATAAACAAGTGAAAAATGCTAATCCCCGAATGCCTGAGCACACACAAAATGTAAGCGATAGCGAGAATGCGAGAAAAAAATTGGCAAACAACAGCAACAATTGCTGACAAATACAATACGAACATGCCATAGAAACACACACATACATACAGATGTATGTAAGTATTATATATACCAGAAATGATATATAGAAGAAACAAATTTTTGCTAGTTTTTTTTTCCTCAGCAATTAATGAGGAAACTATTTGTTTCCTTTTTATCCACGGCCTCATTGAAGCCATTTTAATTTTAAATACGCATGTACTTCCAACATAACAGAATTTATTTATGGTATGCAAAACATGTAGAAATCAATACATATTTTGGAAAATCAGGCCACCACCTTGGGTGGTCGCACAAATTTGTTTCGATATTCCTAAAGGGTCTTTATGGCAATTCAAGGCGCTTCGGCTTACATTTCTTAATGCCAAATCGTACACTTGAAGAAATAGAAGAGTTCTTATAAAATGACAGAAAGAGTAGAAATCTGAAACTTACTTTCACTCTTCAAAGGCACAAGTTCACTCTAGATCCGGCGAAAACAAAACGATTTTATATTTTTATTTGTGTTTATATTTATCTATGAACAAAAAGTTGATAATAACCGCATAGAAATAGTTTAATAAGAGTTTATATTAGAAGAATATCCCTTTATGCGATGCTTAACCAGATTTCTTGGATACAAGCACCATCCGTTGAGTTCAATGACTAAATAAATTATGATCCATTTTGAGGTTCCCTACTTTTTTTAAAGAAAAAACACAGAAACTTCAAATTTAATGTGGAGTGTTGTTCATTCGAAAGAACACTCTTTGGCATTCATTTTTTGAAGATTATAACTTTCAAATGTTGGCCGCGGCCACGTTTCAAATGGTCCGAATATTTCGACGGGTTACTGCCGAATAACATGTGTGATATTTTACTCCAAGGCCTGAATTGAAGCGGGATTGTGCGCATAGACCCTGGACTTTACTTATCTATAGGAAAAAGTCTAACGGTGTGATATCACATGATCTTGGTGCTCAATCGGCCGGCCTAAAACGTGAAATTATCTGCTCACCGAAGTGTTCTCTCTATAAATCCAATAATAAATGCGATGTACCTTGAAACCAAATGTAACTGAGATCACGCGCGTCAAATTCAGGGATCAAATGTCGGTCATCATGAAACGATAGCGGTCGCCCTTGACGATTACTTTTTTACCGGCATCATTTTTGAATAAATATTTACCGATAATTCCACCAAATCACAAACCACACCAAACCGTTGTTCTTTCTAAAGGAAATGGCAGCTCTTTAATTTTTTCAGGTTTCTTTTCGTCCCAAATGCGGCAGTTTTGCTTGTTTTTATACCCATTGAGCCAGAAATGGGCCTCATGGCTGAGCGAAATTTGGCTCAAAAACGTCAGATCTTTTTGGAACTTTTCAAGAGCGAAGCGATGCCGCTGGGAAGGTCGAGCGGTTTCACTTCTTGTACAAGTTTTTTTTGTAGGTTTTCAATGTAAGATCTCGGCGTGAAATACTGCAAGTTGTTCCATACGTCATTCCGAGTTGCTGTGAACGAAACCGAATCGGTTCTCCACGGTCTTCGTGTACACTGTCAGCTACGTCTGCTATATTTTCATCACTGCGTGCTGGTCGTGGTCTATTCGGTCGCATATTATCCAATAATGAATGCTGGGTCGCAGACTGCTGCGAATAGTACGCTCAGTAGGACGATTATGTTGACTATAAGTTGAGCGCGGCGCGCGAAACATATTCTTGACTGAACGTGAGTTCTTGATTTGTAAACGTTATTCAGGTGAAAGCTTTCCATAAAGAAATGCTAAACAGTACTAAACTAAAATAACATAACTCACGGGTGATCTGCTAAAAAAGAGCCATTTAAAAGAGTGCCATCATAAACAGTGCTCAGCTCATACAAAATAAATTATTAAGATTCTCTCTCAGCATCACTCTTTCGATTAGCAAAATTTTTAGTACTTAAGCACTAACCCTGTTATATTTTGTACGCTTTCGAGAACAGAAGTGGATTATTTGTCCTTTCATAAAATGCCAGTGTGAGACAGTTTACCGTTCTAGGCTCGAGTCTACGTCCCTCATAAGCCTTTATTGCATTTACAATTATTTCAGTGTATAAATATTTAAGGAAAATTACCTAAAGTGCTGCCTTTAAATTTTCCTTCGCCCTAAGTAATTGTCTAACTTGACTCTTTGAAGGGGTCGGTCCTGTCTTCATAGAACAGGCTCAAGCAAAGCGGACCAGTTCGTGCCATATAAAAATTTCACAAAAACAATTGGTCAGATGTTTATTTGCAACTAATCGCAGACTCGTCCCGAATTGGATCCATCTTATGCCTGAACATAACAGACGTGTCTTCAACATCCAGCAGTAAATTAAATATTCAATATAAGTGAGCTCGATCTTCGAGAGAATTTTCAAATGTTGCAAGTTTGTAGTTCCAAACTGATGCAGCTGCAAATATAATTCACGGTACGATGCTTACAAACTCATTTTCACATCACAGTCCAAAGTACTTTTCACAGCAAAAATTATTTCTTCCAGTGCATGCGTCCATGCAATGCCACAAAAACGTATAAACGTATCTACGCGCACATTTGGCCCCACTAGCCACATTCTCTGCCATTGGTGCGATACTGCAGCGGCTTCCAATTGTCAGCGCCGGTACATAGTCCACCAAGTGCATAACTACACCTGTTGCCCCACCAATGCACTCCCTACTGCAACTTGACGCACTCATTAGTCGTGCGTAGCATATTCCCTAATGTCCGGCGCAATTCAATCTAACGAGGTGTTTAGCATGAAATGATATGATAATCATAATTCCAGTCGCGCATTGCAAATTTGTTGTTGCATTTGCAACAATAGTGACTGCAACAAGCAACTGCCGACTGGTATTTTGGTAGGTAGGTTGCATGTTTGTATGTATTTATGTGTGCGTAGGTGTCTGTATGTTGATTTTTGTTGTCACTGCGAGTGCTTTGTTGTGCGCCGATGAGAAATGCTCAACTATAAAGCAACAATGCAACTTACACCCAAGGGGCAGGGACGCATGCGCAGGCAGAGTTAAGAAAAGCACACCGCTCCGTTGAAGGCGTATGGAGTTGACTTTGGCCGCGGCGTGGCGTGGCGATGGCGACGACGGCGCTGGTAAATCGGCGCGTCGGCAATGTTGGACCTCCAATGTTGAATTGTGGCACGATCATGTTGTTGATAGTGTTTGTTGCCGAAGTTGCAACGTTGCAGCTAATGTTCATTATGGCAATCTCAATTGTTGCCGATATAAATTACAGTTTTATGCAATGCCAGCTATGTGTGAAGCTATGTCCATGCATGTGTGAGTGTGTGCGTGTGTTCGTGCGATTTGTAGTTGTAGATGGTACTACGATACAAGTGGTCTATTGTGGGTCGTTTGCTCATATTTTACTTTTACCTTACGAAATTGCAAAGCGAACTAAAGTCGGAGACGACAAATGAGGCATGTGGCATGCACAGAGGTGCAGGTCGCCGAGTGCACTTTATCAATGAATACATTTTTTCACCACGTGTCACTTAGCTGGGTGTTTGTTGTGTGGCGATTTTTTTTGGACTTTGAGCTGCAATGCAAAATAAGCGTTTTACCTACAAAGGAAGCGGGCCAACTTCGGAGTAGCAATATAAATTCGCACACACACAATAATCATAGAAAATGGGTTTTTATACCCTAAACAGGATATATTAAGTTTGCCACGATGTTCGTAACACACAGAAGAAAACTTTTTCTCTTTCATTTCCCTCTAATCTAGTCCCTTTTTCTCTTTCATTTCCCGCTAGTCTAATCCCTCAGTTTTTAAGATATCGACCTGAAATTTTACACATATACTTATCTTCTCAAGAAACTACTCATATGTCGATACTCTAGTCCTTGAGTAGAAAACTTGTATATTTGAAAATATATCTTCACGAAATATGGCGTAGATTATGATCTTAGAGAATTTTGGAACATATTGTTTAGTTCAGATCACTCTATCATATAGCTGTCATACAAACTGACCATACCGAATCTACTTGTATAGTATATAAATTTATTTTTATATTTTTTATTCTAAAAAAATCCTATAAAGGGTATTCTAGCTTCGCTGCAACCGAAGTTAAGATTTTTTCTTGCTATTTCATTTGTTGTTGCTGTTGTCTTCTGTGCACATGCCATTGTCGCTTTGGTTGCATAATGCATGGCAATCAAATTGACTCTCGCTACTTGCCGCCTGCTCACGCTGTGTACTTTATAGGTGTTGAAATTGGAGTAGCCGGCGGCAGGCATTTAATTGTCCCTCGTTGGCAGAGCAAAAACGCTTCTGGTTTAATTAGTATGCGAATCAGCGGCAGGCAGCGTTTTGCATATTTTTCTAGCATTATGCGTTATATAAAAAAAAAATAAACATATCAAAAGAGATAGAAAGCAGCAAGTCATCAAGGAAATATGCGCATATGTAAGAAGAAGAAGAAGATAATGAAAAATAGATATGTTGGAAATTCTTTAGAAATTCCGCATAATTTCTAGTACATTGAACATAAACAAGTTCTTTTACCATTATATATTAGAACTCTTAATAAAATTTATTTTACAGACTCTCAAAAAAAAAACATTAGTTGAGCAATAATTTTATAATCTGGGTAACTCTCTCACCTTTCTATGTCGAGTGTTGAAAAGAATCCTCACTCTATCACCAATTGACTCTGAGCCCACTACATTACTATAGTTGTATGTTCTCCAACAATAATAAGTAACAACCGATTTGCATCATTTGTATAATAATATCACTAGACCCCAAATGTGTATATACATTTCTGAAAGTACAAATCGTTACTAATGTAAGTTAGACTATTTTCACGATATCACTCAAGAAGAGACATAGAAATATTGTTGTTTGATTAACCACCGCCATAACTAAAAAAAAACTATGACTGCTGAATAAATTTGGAAAGTTGAAGACAGTTTTAATAGTTTCCTTTCAGCAACACCTTAAATGATGTGAAATTTTGTGAAATCAAATGATAACCACGCCCCCTCTGCATATAATAGTTATGTTGAAAACTACTAAACGCCAATATAACGAAAGAAGCATTAAATTTTACATCTTATATGGTGCCGAAGGGCTTCATAGCAGTCACAGAACTGGACAACGGGCATAGCACCGCCCACCTTTAGGTGAAACTCCATATCAGGATCAACTCCATTAATTTGAAACTAGTTCGGCTAATCCCCTGACAGCCCTTACCTTACGGTGCGAAATTCCTTACATGAATTTCGACCAAATTCGGTTCATAACATTTTCATACTCTCGCAACAAAGTTGCTAAGGAGAGTATTATAGTTTTGTTCACATAACGGTTGTTTGTAAGTCCTAAAACTAAAAGAGTCATATATAGGGTTATATATACCAAAGTGATCAGGGTGACGAGTAGAGTTGAAATYCGGATGTCCGTCTGTCCGTCCGTCCGTCCGTGCAAGCTGTAACTTGAGTAAAACTTGAGATATCATGATGAAACTTGGCACGCGTATTTCTTGGCTCCATAAGAGGGTTAAGTTCGAAGATGGGCAAAATCAGCAGACTGTCACGCCCAAAAGATGGCCTATAAATAATGACCTTTAAAGTGTCATAACTAAGTTTGGTTTTTGTTCGTCGAAGGAGGACTTTACTCGGTTTTTATGGCCAATGACATCGATGCCATCGTCGTACGCCAGCAGTTGCACGGTCTTGTAGAAAACTATAACTTCTTCCAAAAAGGGGTCTCTCATCCTTGGCCTACATCATGCTCAATAAATATACTTTACCTTCTCTTGACTAAAATTTGGAAATTTTTACTGCCAATATTGAAGCCCCCAAATGCTGAATATGTGTATCACGTTAAAGCATTTACCGGCTTTTGATCTTTCCAAATTTCGAGAACATAAAATATTCGGTTACACTCGAAGCTAATTTCTTCGGAGAAATACTTTCATAGATTCTAATGTTTTAATTGAAAAATGTTCTACCTTCTACCATGGTAGTGCTTAACTAGTTTTGGAATATTAGAATTTGTTGAAGCTAAATTATGTTAGAATTTGTGCTTATGTACATATTTAAACATTACATAGCCTTTCTTTTTAATATTTATATTTCCTTTTCAGGAGTTGAATCCCTTAAAAAGACAGCCTTTTCAACTCAATTTAAAGTATTCGCCGTCTATAAAAAAAAGTAAGCAGACTAATTAAGTTCATTGGCCTACACGATGCTAGTATAGAACAAATGCCTATCACATCTGTCTATGAAACATATCACATAGTGCCTGTAATGAAATAATTAACCCGACGTTTTTGCATTATGATTTCATACTTATGCAACAACAACATCATATGTGCGCATGAAAACTGTGAAAACAAAATTTTTTGGCATTGCAAACAACAGTCGCTGCGACAGCAATGGCCAAATCCAAACATGACAAACAGGAAATGAAGCTACAACGGATATGCCGAACAAACAAAAACCAACGAAAAATATTTTCTGAATTTGTAGTGAATATAACGGCACACCATGAGCATAACTGCGCTTATTGGCACTGCAAGTGGCAATTGGAGTGCAATGGGAGGTGGCCAAATGCTGAATGGCTGATAGCGAATGCAACGAAAAACTTTTCCTAAAATATGTATTTAACAACAAATAAGCACACAGCCACAGACATATCTACAGCATTTTTGTTTATGGAAAACAAAGAAAATACTCGCAGTATCTTTTACTTTATTGTATGTATTATCCTTGCATAATTTTTGTACGCTTCAAAAACATATATTTATAGATATGTGGCAGCGCCATTGTGGGTGGAACCTTTTAGAACAAAGCTTATACAAAAACACAATTAAAATGCTGCACATATGGATGTACTATAAAAATACATACATATGTGTGCATACAAAATTAACAAAATCTTTATAAAATATGTTTTGTTTCGCAAAAATATGATATATGCTTATTTATATGTAAGTGTGGGAGCGTTGTGTAATTTTTGCGAATTTCACATATGCAAAAGTTCTTTTTGCATTTCAATAATCAGTAAGGAAGCACTAAATCGGTTGCGCGAAATTTACAAACTCTCATATATTTATCGGTAAATGTGTTAAAAAGCCGAAAGTTCAAACAACATTACATCACATCTAATATGGGAGTTAAGGAAAGGTCTGCACCGACTTCATTATTTTTTGGCTCGTATGCTCGAGAACAAATTTCTAACCAATTTTTTTAAGATAACTCGAAATGTTAATGAACATTCGACATAGAGTATACTAGACTAACGAAAATACTTATATTGGATATATGGAGGCTGGATAATGGTATATAATAACCTCACCCATTTTCGATACCAATCTAAAGTAAGGTATAGAGTTATTCTGCGTTAGATTTGGAGGCTGGCATTGTTGTTGGTGTTATTGGTGATTCCAAGATAGATGAAATGATCTACGACTTTGAAATTTTGACTGTGAACAGTGACGAGGGAGCCAAGATGGCAAGAGATTTTTCGTCTTGTCCTCGTTAAAAACCAGTCTCTTACGATTCGCTTCCTTATCCAGTCTGAAGAAAGCAGAACTAATGGCGCCGTTGTTGAAGCCAATAGTATCAATATCATCGGCAATATATTGAAGAAGTCACACGATAGGGAGCTTGCTTGACTGAAACCTCATTTGGTATCAAACTGCTCGGAGCTGTCCTTCTCGATCCTGACAGAGCTTTCGGTCTTACTCAATGTCAGCTTACGTTGTCGTATTAGCTTTGTGGGGATACAAAATTCGGACACACGGCATAAAGGCTTTAAACCGACGAAGAGGTGGTGCATGTCGAATCTCTTATCGTGGGTCCTTTCCAAGATTTGGCGCATGGGAAATATCTGATCATTCCAGGCCTAAAGCCACACTAATGATGATAATCAGTTTGTTAAATGGTTACTTTAATCTAGCATACAATACGCTCGATAGAACCTTATACGCGATGTTTAGAAGGCTTATCCTACGGTAACAGGCACAGATTGTGAAGTCTTCCTTTTTGTGTATAGAGCACACTTAAATTCCAATGGTCGGATCCGAGCATATTCTAAAATGAGGCTGATGCATGCTCGTTATCAGTTCTTCGCCGCCTTATTTGAATAGGATTGCCGGCAATCCATCGGCCCCCCTGCTTAGTTGTTCTTCTGATGGGTAATTACTTTGGAACTCATTTATGGTCGGGTAATGGAACGTCTGCTCCATCGTCATCGATTGGGCAATCAGGGTCTCCATCTCCACTGCCATTCAACAGGCTGAAAAAGTGTTCCCTCCATAATTTTAGTACGCTCTGGGCATCAGTCACTTGATTACCTCTGGGAGTTCTACGAGAGTATGCTCCGATCTTAGTCGCCGCATCTTTTCGTAGAATTTTCGAGCATTACCCCTGTCGGCCAGCTTGTCAAGCTCTCCACACTTACGCATTTCGTCGTCTCCCATTTTTTGTCTTTCAATGCGTCTCTTTTTCCTCTTCAGCTCTCGAATATTAAATTCAAATAATTTTATTAGATTTTTAGTAAAATCATCGTAATCTGAAGGCTTGAAAAGTAACAATGCGATTTTGACAATTTTTATGTCAGAGTTTGAACAGATTTTAGAGGCTAAGATTTATTCCAATATTTATACCAAAACATATATCTCCGAGTGCCAAGGAACATATTTATAGATCTATTAATTATTACTGAAATGACCGCTTGCGTATTCAGACGACTGGACTGACAAACGGAAAGACATCTGGAATTCAACGGGTCTCGTCATGCCTATCATTTATATAACCCTATATCTACCACTGATAGTACTAGATGTTAAAACCAACTATTAGACGAACGAAGTTATTATACATTATAAAAAATGTTGTGCGAGTATAAACGTTACACAAATAATTATCTCATATTTGTATACGTAATATGAACGTTGGTATTCACTGTAATAATTATTTTTGTGTTTGTGCAAAAATTTTTGCATTCTCAAACATATTTTCTTTTTTGAAAGCTGTTGCATTACAACTACTACATAACTTTTGTGAACTACACAGCCATATGTGTATGAACATGTGAAGTATAAATTCGTACAAAAGCTTATTCATTTTCAAAGTGCAGAAATTTTTGTTTTCCATCGAGTTTCCCTTTGAATTTATGAAAAAGTGTGAAACTCCTCTTTCACATATCATATCATATGCATGCTAATCACATACGCTCCCTCACCACACGAAGGATATACTCGTCAACTACAGTAAAGTCTTCGCATGCACAAGTGATATACCTAATAATAAATATATGCAAGTACTAGGGTTAAAATTTTTACAGAAAAACACACCACAGATGCTCTGTCAAATTCCGAAAAGTGCAATCAGTCAATTAAAAATAGCCGACAATGAACTAATTAAAAAATATATAATGCATATATCATTTAGCATAAATCCTAAAAAATACGCAATTTCTTACGCTTATTGGAAAAGTGGTCAACTTCGGTTTCAGACTACCTAACTAAAGCAGTGTTTTTGAGAGCCGGGATTGATGCCGTTAATTTAGCTATAGATACTTGTATATTACATCCGAGTGCACCCTTCGGAGAAGTGATTGTCTATTCTGGTAGCAAAGCGGCGAAACAAGCATTGAGCTCACTAGTCGTGCCTTCAGGACTGGTTAGAAATGCAAACCATGATTATTAATGGCAAGGAAAGGTACCCTAATGCCGCTATCAGTAGAATAGGAACGATCGGTGCTCACTCTTTTCATGTGTTATTCCACTGGATAGCCGGGCTTTGCAAAATCTTGGTCAGCCCTGGTCTACTACCAGTATATGCGCTCTGTTTGAACCAATATCGACCGTAAGAGTTATAGTGAGCTCCTTCCTCTCAGTAAGAGTTTCCTTGTAAAGTTGGGAATCTTTTCAGATGCTAGCTGCAGAAGCTGTTTGGACGAATATAGGGCGGTAATATCACAATATTTTCAAGGTACCGCGTGTGCGAGATCAAGGCTTAAACACTTGGTAGGTTATACTATCAGACATCCCACCAAACTGATGTGAATAGAAAATAAAAGCCTTTGCCACTCTGTATTGGCCACTAGGGGCTTTGCTGACTTATAAGATCGAACATATAAGTTCATTTTTTTATGACTGTACAAAGGACTGCTTATAGTCCAAGTGCAAACTCTAATCAGTCATCTAACTTAGTGTAGATATTGTTAACAAACTACAGTCTATAACTATGACCTTGATAATTACATTTCGAAACCATTTCAATTTTGTACAGGCGTATCAGTATATCCTTGTAGAGATTGTAGTATAAACTAGTATTATTACATGTAACGAAACCAAGCTCTTTGTTAGCTACAAGAACTCTCTTATTAATCGAGGCCATTTGAAGATATATACATATATACAAGTATTTTTTAGATTCTGGTTATAACCTTGAACAGCTATTTCCATGTCCAAATCAATGAAATAGATCGAGTTAGAAGCCCTTTTTAGCTTTTTGCTAATACTTATGCTCACTTAATCAGGGTATTACTGTAAAAAGCCGAAGTGTTAGCTCATTTCTCCTCGCACCTCCAATTTCAACAATTTTTCTGATTCTATTGTCCTTAACAGAGCATACACAAATAAATATGGCTATGTGTTTGTGAACGATAAACAATGCCGAAAATTTTAATTCATTAACTCATTAAAATTACTCGAAAGCAAAAGCAAAAACCGTCGTAAAGCAGACGAATGGAAGTGCATAACAGCTCATGTGTGTCGATATGTCTGAATTTGCATGTATGAGTTATTTTGAACACTACTACGCATGCACATAGATAGAAACGAGCATAAATGAATGCATGCCGTTGGGGTGGAGGTGAGGCGTCGACTCTTTGCAGAAACAAAAGGAAAAAAGCTGCAAAGTTTGCCATTCGTGGAATTCCAAGCGGGTGTTAAGTGGCTGAGCTTAAGTTTCAAGTACATGCATACATATTTGCATTGCAATTTAAATTTCAGCATGAGGATATTAATTAAAAGCATCTTGTTGAATGAGATTTAAGCATTTTACAGTTATTTTTCTTATTTTTTAGCATTTCACGAACAGTGTGTTATTTATTTCAACTATTCTTACTGATATCTTCGACGGACAAGAAAATAACTAAGAACAGAAAGAAATCCATTATTAGAAGGACCTAGGACGAAGTATGCTAAAACGTGCTGAATAGCCAGAAGCTAAATCAGACGGATGCAGTTGTTGCCTCAAGATATGTGTTGAAAATTTTGCGCAAATCTCACATCACAAAATGATCTTTCAAAATAGTGTTCAATGATTCTACCGATATTCTAACGATGTCAGTAAGATCTTTGACTATTAATCGTCGATTCTTAAGCACCAATTCCTTTATTTTATTGACGTGTTGATCATCAGTTGATCCGTATCGGACATGGTTCGTCGTCAACGTGTTCTCGACCCTCTTTTAATAATTTGTAAAAATCAAAAACACTTGCTCGCAACAAACAATATTCACTGTAGGCCCTTTCCATAACTCGTTTTGGCACCATAAATTTGATTCCACTCACAAAATTTAATGGAACTACTTTGTTGAATGAGGGACATTCACTTGTTAGTTTCCAGAAACGATTATTTTACATATGGCTTAAGCAGCTCAGAATTTCCAGTCTTAAACAAAGTACTATGTATCACCAGTCTTGTGCGCTGGGTTTGGGACCCGCCACGTAAAAAACTCCTCCTAGAGAAGGACAAAATAGTATTGGCTGTTGTAAATTCGGATACAACCGCGTAAGCGGTGTCTACGCCAATAAAGAGGAAGAACCACTTTAAACCATGAAAATTAAAATATTCTCAAATATCATAATATTTTTATAGTAATAAGTGAAATAGAGGATGGCAAAAAGAATAACGTACTAAGGCCATTTTATCCTAATTTTATTATCCTAATCTATCTAATTAAAGCAAATATTTTCCTGCCTATTAAGAGCGATGTACAAGGCTCATTAAGCAGAATCAATATCATTTGACGTATTAAATAAATAAAGTAAGGAAAAGCAGTCATAAATTATTAATATTGATATGTATGCCAATTTACCCTAAACATTGTAGATTAAGATAAGTAAAAAATGCTATCGATGGAGTAATAGATTCGTTGCAAACTAAATTTTATCGTATTTTTTTTTTTTTTTTTTTTTGTGTGGTTTTATTCTTAAAACCTTCTCTCATAGTATTCTTCGAAACTAAAGCTACATAAATAGCTAAAGCAATGCTGCAACCGCTAAAGGAGAACCCGGTCTAACAAGGCGAGGTTTTAGGCCGGATAATTCCCTCTCGTGGAATATAATCCTCGAAAAAGGTACCGGTAATCTGAAACACAGTGACACTGTCTACTATAAAACCAACCGACAAGTACACTTAGACAATTGAGGAGCGGATCCCTCTCTCGACAAACGAAACTTACGCTCTATAAGTCTCCCATTATTCTCTTACTATGATACGGCGCAGGAACATGGTGTAATATTGATGATATAGAGGGTCATCCAAATAGAATTTGTGCAATAGCCTACTTTTTTTTTTGTCGTGTCAAACTGTCATGTTATTATTGTTCAGTATTGTTTGAACTTACCCCTGAATAACGTTTAAAAATCGTTCAATTTTATTACGGAAATTCACGTTTTGTAAAAAATGAGTATCGCTCGTTTCGCGCAACATATAGTTAAGGTAATCGGCCTACTGAGCGTACTATTCGCAACATCATCATCCATTTTGAGACCCAGCTTCCATTATTGCATAATATTCAACCGAATAGAGCACTTCCAGTACGCAGTGAAGAAAATATAGCAGTCGTAGGAGAGTCAATTCAGCGCTGTTTGCAGCAACTCGGACTGAGAATATAATGATGGCCCAGACCTTCTCGTTATTGAAGAAATATATTGATTTCAACAATACGCAAGGTCTAGCGTTTCTATTTACTTTTCTGACGTTATATCATACTCTTATCCTTACTGATATATACAAAAAAAAAATTAACGGGAACTGGATGTTATTCGGTTTGTATCGTCTGGGCAGAGATTTTTACCGGTTACAGATCACTATTTAACCCATACATATACTAAGATCTGTCTTTATATTTATTAATGACCGCGTTATTTATTAAATAGTCAAAAAGGTGAAACTTCAATCTGTCCTAAGCTATATATTAACCAAATAGATTTGAAAAATGATTTTATATCATTAGCCTTCCTTCTTTCTTCTTATCAAAATCTTTACAAATAATAGCTTAAATTATATTGGGTATGTCCATATCTACGTACATACATACATATGTGCATATGTGGGAACTTAGTAACCGGTTAACAGCAGTAACTTGTGTGTGAGACTATTTTCGGCTGCACCTTGCACCTGCCAGTTCGATGTTCTGAGGTGACTTTTGGTAATATGCGGTCTCACATTATGTGGCTACAATACAACTTACCACACACACGCACACACAAATGCATGGCAATGTATATATGCGTGTACGTGTGGCTGCATGTTAGGTACAACGTCCAGGAACATGTTGAACAGCAGGACGACATGCTCAGGCGTCAGTGACATGGCCGAAAACAAGCCAAGCAATGCAATGGCCACAACCAAAGGGACAAACAAGCAGAGCAACAGCCAAACAACAACAACAAAAACGGCCATTGCGTTAACTAAAGCATAGAATATTATCATTAGCAACAAAATGTTGTATTATTGCCAACAACAACAACAGTAGAAGCAGCAATGCCAGTTGACAATAATGACAAACAAAGTGACTGCAATTGTAAAACAGTGTCAAAGCACTTTAGGGCGTCGAAGCTAAATTTCAACACCGATGTGCATACTCACCCACACACGCATACATAACAAACATGGCTGCAAGTCGGAGTAGGCATAGTCATGTTTCAAGCTCAGCTTTTGTTGTAGTCTAGACAAATGTCGAAGTCGAAAATCAATTACACATTACGCACACCTGTGAGCTGCTACACACACACACACACACACACTTACTTTCGCATACATCTTCATATGTTTGTGTGCGTGTGTATTTATTTGAAGGCAACAACACCCGAATCGCACCACCTACAGCAATTTCAAACTATGTGTGTGTGAAGATGTGTGTGTGTGTTTGTTAGTTTCGGACATTTTGGTACCGACGCTTGTAGTCATGCGGACGGACAGCGCCTACTGACATGACGTACAAATGCGCAACATAACGGTAATGCACTTTGTGCATTTGTGTTAACAAGTTGTAGCTCATTATGTGTAAACACAGACAACCCACAAGAACCCACGCTCAATAAACTGCCCGGCACATCTAAGGCCACATAATATTATCTGTACATATACACATATACAAAAGTACACAAATTGTATGTATTTATGTATGTATGTATATGAAAGCATGCAGTTGACGAAAAATGCATTTGCATGCAATTGCTAATAAGATGTCTTGCACTCACACATGCACATACTTGGAACAAATTCATTTAATTTGCATTATAACTATCAATAATAACTATTTTTAATAATTTGTTTAAAAATCGTAAAAAATCAAGTGATATGATTTTTAAATATAAAATCATTTAAATATCAGCGATTATCGCGCATTTTCTCTATCACTTGACAATCGCATGATAGTTATTTCAGAATATTAAAATATGTTGCATACCCTCAGGCTGAGTTTTACTATTTCTTAAGAATTGACCGCTAGATGTAGCTGAATCAATCTTAGTAAATTTCTTTTGGTAATTTGCATTTAGCGTGCTCTGTGGGTGAGTTTTAATTATATACTAGAACCTGCTCGTCTCATAATTTACTATTCATAAACATTATTTAACGAGACTAATTATACCCTGAACAGGATATATCTGGTTTGTATTATACATATAAAAAAACATGGGAGACTATATAAAATTTGTACATATAATTATCAGCGTGATGAACTGAGTCGTCCGTCTATTTGTATATATGCGAACTACTCACCAAGTTTTTGACTTGAAATTTTTTTGCTTACGTCCTTTTCCCCCGAAGATGCTGCTCATTTGTTGGAACCGCTGCCATCGGACCACTATAACATATAGTCACCATGCAAACTGACAATTGGAAGCAAGTTTTTGTCTTGTATATTATAAGAAAGCTGATCTTTTTCAGAAGAATTAGACACATTTATAAAGACACAAGAGGGAATTAACTTTACTTACATAATACATAATACATACAGATATGTATAAAAGTAGCTCTCATATGCATTTATCGCCTAGCAGATAGAAATACTTTTGTGTGTAGTTAGTGTATTTAATGTTTGGCTTCGTTTGAATGAATCTATTAAAAACTGGCGCTCAGCGGAAGTCGAAGGTGATGACAAATTCAGTGTTTTAAATTTCAAATCAAAAATCAACCGGTTTCTGATATTTAGACCGATTGATGAGTTATACATATACAAATAAACATGTATGTATATATGAGACCAATTTACATACACACATACATATGTATATACGAATAGCATAACAATAATAAAGCGTCAAATTTAGATAAAATGCTGATATGGCCTACAAGCGGTTGCACCAACTGATAAGACGGCGGAATCGTAAGAAAAATGTAAGCAGAAATGCGCGAGATGTTTTATTAAAAAAGTCAGTTGTTTTCAAGTCGTCGTCGTGGCTGTGCACCAGCGGAATAAACACAAAATATATATTATTTATAAAAAACAAATAACTCAGCGTCTACTCTGATTATTTAATTAGCGCTGATCTGTCATAAATGCTCGCCAAAAAAGTGTGTTATCTTAAAAAGTGCCATAATTGTTTTAGATTGTTTTACATTGTTTATTTATTTATTTATTTTTTTTTCTATGAATCGGCGTGCGGCTGTGTTGTGGAGGTGGCAGAGCGGTTGCAGGCCTCACTGTAGGCTGTTTAGTATATATCGTGGTATATACACAAGTGTTTTACTACCAGCTATTAAAAAATATATACTTTAAACACAAACGTGTCAAAAAATATAAATACTTACGTGACAAGTACAGCTAAATTTCCATTTTTTTTTATGAAAACAAAAATGTTTACGATCAAGTATTGCATAGCTTAGCAAAACTTAGTCGGCTCATGTTCAATTATTTATTGTTAGTCTTAATGTACATACATATGTAGGTACCATACATAATTGATTTAAATGCAACCGAGTCCAAATGATGCCTTGGATTAGTTAGACTTTAGGGGTATCTACTTAATCACTTTAACCCTGTGATTGAAGAAAACTTGAAAACAATAAAGCGGAAGATGTTATTTCTGCGGCAGATCGTATCCGCTTCGTCGCCAAAGCCGACTATCTATATTTTTCTTCTAAGTGACACGTAGGGTTTTGCTAATCTCTAAGTTGGAACACCTAACCTAACATATCTTTGAGCAAGAATATGTATATGGGTTAACATTGAGCTATTTCCCAACCTGTGCAGTTTTTGAAAAGCCTTTTTCATTGACGTTATTTCCAAATAAATCTACATGACTGCATTACCACCTTGTAAAAGTTTTGTGAGTTGAGTCTAAACCATTTCAGTCCATTTTTCAAATAAATAAAAGGATGTCAGAATCAGAGTAAAACATGAAAAAACCTTAACTTCGGCTCTACCAGCTCCATGAATGTGGGATCGGAATTCGCACGATCAAGCTTATCCAAAGCGACCTGTTTACGGCAACTTTTTGCAAACAATCAGCTTTATTGGGACAAGTCGAGCAAAACAGCGTTTCATACCCGTTGTCGAATAAAAAAGTTTTCCATACAAGGACTTGAGTTTAATCGATCAGTTTGTATGAAATCTATGAGCTGTAGAACACCAATATTAGTGAGCAAGTCCATGTAGAGAAAAGGGCATTAAAAATTTTCAGATTGATATTTGAATGCGAACATGGCTAGGTCGAATCAGCTCGTCACGTTAGTAATTTATATATGAATACTCCGACATATCCCACTGGGTGTTAAAAACTCCTTGGAGAGCTTAGTATATCATATCCAAGATATAAAAAATTTTAAAATCCAATTCTTGGAGAACTGCTTAGTAAATTGATTTTATCAATGATGTCATCTAAATATAAATACCAAAACAAGCGGATCGATTGATATACGGTATGAAACAGTTGTATGAATATTAGCAATGAGTAGGAACTTATATATTGATTCACAAACTCCCTTGCCTTGCTAGCTTAAAATTAGTTTATGTCTAGAAGGGCCATTTGCGATAAAAAAAAAATGTCTAAAGAGCTCAACTAAGTGAAATTCATTAAAATCACTCAGGTGATAATACTCGAAACCAAAATACGTTAAATATTAAGTATGCAGTTAAATACACTATAAATAAAATAGAATTATTTTTTATTGCTTCTTATCAAACAACTAACCCACTGTGCGGCGCGCGCAAATCCATTTTCTCACTTTTCCCGCACCCACTTTCGTGAGTGAATGAATACTCTCTCCTAGAACGCATGTTGAGCTACATTCATAATAATTTTTCACTTGAATCAACTTTATTGCTTTCTTTGTTTGATTCTGGCATTTCCTCGTGCAAAACATCGCTAACCAACCTGCTGCAGTTTAATGAATTTTTTTCGAGCAGTGATAAAAGTTTAATGAAAATAATTAAATGTGCTTTAACTTGTGAACTTTGTTATAAAACAATAGCAACACGCAAAACGAGCACAGACGAGGCTAATCAACAGTTTAGCCCAATTGTTATTGTTATTGGACGTTGCCTTCGCGGACGCTTCTTATCACTAGGCTTTTGTGCGCGTTCGTCGATTGTCGCAGCGTTTTGCATCGTTCGCGCCACCTCTGCCTCCGCCGCCGGTTCATTCACTCTTTTGTGTGCAAATTCTTGATTTATTGTCGCGCGAATTCTCAGCATCTAAGTATGTGCGTTTATTCCCGTTTAGATTCGCTCAATTCGCTCAATTATACAAGTTGTCATCGCTATTGTGCTTAAGTGAAATTTGTTGTAGCGGTAATCAAAACAAAAGCCGTGCAAATAAATAAACAACAACCGCTTATACTATACATCCACATAATTGAACAAGTGCAGTGCAGCAGTCCGGTTTACCGCAGAAATCTTATAATAATGGCAGCAAGTGCGGAGAGCGCCATCTCTATGTCACAGTTAGAGCTTCATACAGAGCATAGACTTTACGCACGCTTACGCGAGCTTTACGATTTTTATCGCCATCAGTTCGGTGGTGAACCGGAATTCTTCGTTCGCATGCCTGGACGGTAGGTAGTGTATTGGTAGTAGTGAATATGATTTAATACACGGACAAAATTCTCGGATTAAGGGGGTATTCTAGAATATAGGCACGTATTTTACGTTTACTGTCAATTGATAAATAAAAGGATTTGGTATTTTTTCTATCCATTTTTTATCATTTTGTTTACTTATATTAAAAAAGTACAAAAAATTAATTAAAAAAAAAAAATAAATTAATTTTTCATTGAGTTATGTGTCCTTAAAGTAAAGAAGGAAAGGAGATCGCGTCCTCGCCATTCTACCCTTGTGGTCATCTGAAAGATAAAACAATGATGGTTTCTTGTTTAGTACGAATGTCGCTATCTCAAAAACTGTAGATTTTTACTAATATTTTAGCTCCGTCGAAGTTTTTAAAAGCCCACTAGAAAGTCGAAATTAGTAAAATGGATTTTTGGGACTAAGGAAAAATCAGAACTGATTTCATTTATTTTTGGCATAAACTTAGAGCATGCTTCAGAACATATGTCTAACCAAATCATACATTGGCCGTTATATTCGGCACAAAATGAACTATTTAGTATAGAAAATTGTAATATTAAATCCAAAAGGTCAACTAAAAAGGCCCAGGCCTAACATAGTAAAGCTAATTTTTTTGGCGAAATTCGTTTTTTTATGCAACCTTCAAGGATGTTACACTAGTTATAGCGATCTTTCAACTTTTCGAAATCATTTTTGTAGTAAAATTTGTCCTTTGGTTAATGTAGTATTCAGTTTCGGCTATCACCTCTTCTTTGCAGTTGTAGACACTATTTGGGGCCCATTCGAGATACAAAGTGTAGCCAAGTCTTTCTCTACCTGATCTGCTTCTAAATCGAAAACCTTCATATCTGGAGTGTTCTCTACCATCCGGAAAACATCACCTAGGCAAGGCAGCCACTGTTTCTGGATTCTGTGAACTATATCGCTATATGCCTCGTACAACTCATTTTTTTTCGTCTTCAGACTCGCCGTTGCCAAAACGGTATGAATCATAAATCTTCCGCAAAACCTTTATTTCGAACACTCCTAAGCTGACTTATCAGATGTATCATTGTTCAGGCCTCCGCACCATACAGCAGGACGTCAATGATGAGGGACTTGTACAGTTGGGTCTTTGTTCGTCGAGAGAGGAGTTTACTTTTCAATTGCTTACTCAATTCAAAGTAGTACCTGTTGGCAAGAGTTATTCTGCGTTAGAGTTCAGGGCTAAATCACCTTTCGACGAAAATTTCTTCCCAGCATTATTTTGAGAAAAATAGTTACTGGAGGTCAGATCTGGAGAATACGGTGTATGTGGATGCCATTCGAAGCCCGATTCTTGGATTTTTGCGATCGTTTTCACTGATTTGTAACACGTTGGATTGCTTTTGTAAATGAGTACATTCGTTTTCGTCAAATGCGACTGTTTTCGGTGATTTCGTCCTTCAAACGATTCAATAACGCTATGTAATAGTTGCTGTTGATGGTGCTTTCTTATCAGCGGACTGTTGCGTTTTTCCACACTTTGTAGCGGATTCTTCGCATGCAATACACTCGAACAGTTGTCGATTAGACTTAGAAACGAAGTGATGGAGCCATTTTTCATCCATTGTCACATGTCGCACAAAAACTCGCATTTATTACGCTTGATGACCTTCAAACAATGCTCCGAATCATCAACTCGTGCACATGATGCACGGACCTTCATTTGATATCTTTAGAGTGCCTGCTATTCCGAACAACTTCACTTTTTGGTCATCCAAATTATTTTGTACACTTGTTTGATATTTTCGTCGGTAACAACCTCTTTAGGACGTCCACTGCCTTCATCGCCCCCGGTGCTTATTTCGCCTCTTTCGAACTTAACAAACACCTTTTCAACGGCTGTTTATTAACAACCAAACCACACGAAATTCCTTTTGATTCTTTTTTTTATAAACTAACTCAAGTTGCTTCATCCAAATTGCTGTAATTTCCAAAGTATTGATCCAATAGTTATCAAATTTATATGACACGAACCTTTTGAGGTAAGGGCTAACTAAAAATCATATGGGTTAGTCCTAGTAACACCATGTACTGATCTGTTTTTAAAGAGAGTGAGGGAAATTCGTGATGGATTTCCTTTAAAACCAAAAACCAGCAGTTCGCAGCAACTCGGACTGACGTATGGAACGACTTGGCATATTTTACGTCGAGATCTTAACCCAACTTCGGAAAGCATATAATTTCATGTTTTGGGCCGGTCGATTGGCCACCAAGATCGTCTGACATCGCACTGTTAGACTTTTTCATATGGAGATATGCAAAGTAAGGTTACCAGTCGAAATGCTTGAACGAGACATCGAAAATTGAACTCAACGGATCGACCAGCTGAGACGTAGCCGCGGCCAACATATGAAAGAGATAATCTTCAAAAAATTAATGCCAAAGAGTGTTCCTTCCAGTGATAATAACCATTCACCATTAAATTTGATGTTTCTGTGTTTATTCTTTAAAAAAGTAGGGAACCTCGAAATGGATAACCCATTTCCGTTCGATTCGATATTATAAAGTCAAACAAAGCATATTAAATCTAGCACATATTTTTCAACTTCAGCTGACTTATCAGAATCTTTAATTCAGTTGCATTTGGCTTCAATAAGCATTTTTCTGCTTTAATAAAATTACAGCGTCAACATAATCGGCGAGCATGTGGACTATTGCGGCTACCCCGTCTTACCGATGGCTATTGATCAGTGCATACTGCTGGCGGTTGGACGCAATGAGGAAGATACATTTCTACAGTTACGCAATGTGGAAACAAAGCGTTATGAAAACTTCAAATGCGATTTGAGTGCGCTCAGGTAGGAATATCTGCAATATTTTCGCAACTTTCAGTATTCACTTACAAAGCAACATTCTCACACCTCCCGCGCATAGCATTGATTTGCCGCAAAATGGTGCACCAAAATGGTATAATTACTATCTGTGTGGTGTGAAAGGAATCTATGAGCAAATCCAACAAACGAACAACGGTGAACTAACGCGGCCCATCGGCATGCACGTCGCGTTGAGCGGCAACATACCGCCAGCTTCGGGTTTGAGCAGCTCCAGCGCACTGGTCAGCGCCGCTGTATTGGCTACGGCATACGTGCACCAATTGCCATTGGAACGCAAACAGTTGGCCGCCAGATCGGCACGCTGTGAACGCTACATTGGCACACAGGGCGGTGGCATGGATCAGGCCATCGCCTACCTGGCCAAAGCTGGTTGCGCACAATTCATTGAATTCCATCCGGAGCTGAATGCCACACCCATACAGTTGCCGGCTGGTGTGTGCTTCATTGTGGCAAACAGTTTGGCAGCAAAGAACAAAGCCGCCTCGTCGGATTTCAATGAACGCGTAGTGGAATGTCGCTTGGCTGCGCGCATTATTGCCAAGCATATGAAGTTCAGCAATTGGCGTGGCATGTTGCGCTTTGTGCAGTTGCAAGAGGCGCTGCATTGCACGCTCGGCGAACTGGAAGAGCTAGTGTTGAAATGGCTGCCAAAGGATATTTACACACGGGCAGAGTTGTGTACCGACGAGTTGGAGGTCGACGCCGAGGAATTCGAGAGGGAATTTCTCACCGCCAATACGCGGCACATGACACAATTCAAACTGAAGCAACGCGCTCTACACGTTATACAAGGTATGTGCAAATGCAGGGGACAAGGGGAAAACAATGGATGTATTGCAGGTAATTGCTAATCTCCGCTTCTTCTTAATCATTTGACAGAGTCACTGCGTGTGGCGAAATTTCGCGAAATATGCGAGCGCCACCACACCAAACCGCTACACATCTGTAATGGCGTGAGCGGGAAGTCAAACGGTAATGGTGTCAATGATGCCACAAAGCCATTTACGCTGCTGTCAGAATTGATGCGTCAATCACACCAAAGTCTTAAAGAGCTCTACGAGTGTTCGCACACCGATCTGGATCGTTTGATTAGCTTATCTGATGCGGCGGAGGTGGGCGCTAGACTCACCGGTGCCGGGTAAGATTATTATTTCCGCGTCATTACTACTAATAGATAACCCACACACAGCACACCCATACTTACACGCATACATATTTACATAATTTACTTATTCTGCATAATTTTTTTCCTGCTTTTTATGTTAAATTTCAGTTGGGGTGGCTGCGTGGTCGCCTGCTGTGACTCTTTGGAATCCTCTAAGCGGTACATAGAAATGCTGAAAGCGAATTACTTTAAGCTGCTGCCACAAGACTTGCTCGAGCAGTTTGGCGCCAATGACTTCGATGATGTTGTGTTCGCCACATTTCCGGGTAATGGCGCAGAAATCTTTCAACTCAACTTTGTATCCCGTTAATTGACAAGCGTTGCCAAAATCTTGCTAGTAAATATATATATAAATTTTTTATATAATCTGCCATCCAACATAGGGTGAACAATCAAATGTGTAATGAAATGTAAACAAATCTTTTTTCTCTTTTACAAGAAATAGCTAAATGCATTTTTATACGTAAGCATGTAAAAAACAGTATTGAACTTAATAAAATCAAAAAGTATAATATTGAAAATAATAATTCTGGTTGTTGATGTATCGGTTATCTAGTCTTCGTTAGGGTGGAAAAGTTCAGATAAGCCGTCAGTTATGGTCATCCAACGGTAAGCCCAGAAAACGTGCTCTTTCGACGGCGTCCGACCATAGGGAGAGGGGTGTCAGATGTGTAGGATTAGGTGGGCACGCAAAGAGGTGGTTAGGGTCATGTGGGGACTCGACTCTAGATAATTAAGAGTTTAAGCTGCTATAATATCCACAATGAAGCTGCGCAAGGGTCACTTTCGATTTTCACAACAACTTGAGGTTGTCGTCAGCAATTGTTGGAGGATTAACTTCAAGTACGCCATTCAGTGAGAGGAAGTCGGTGAAGGTGTTTATGGCTCCACTGTGAATGCCGGTCAGTGCATATCTGTAGTTAGTAGCGTCCAAAGTCATTGTCTCCTGTCTCTCGTCGACGACGTAGTTGAGGAAGGACCACTTGATGCTCCTAAAAGGCGGTTTCGCTGCAACCACCTGCTTGGTTCATTTTTACGAAAACACCTTAGCAGAAACTGCCAACAACGTTTCTATGTATGTCTTTCCCCCATGTGCTGTCGGTAAAAGACTTGAGGATATTGTTCCGGGTGTTTACATTGGCAATAATCGCGGTCTAGTGAGGAGTGAAGGAGCACACGCGGTCGAGTGTCACACCTAAAATCTTACGGTTATTACAACGAGAAAGGTCGAAGAGATAGTTGTTTACTTTTGAGCATCTGTCATCGAAACTATTTCCCGACGTCATTGTGGTACAATCATGAGCGTATGAGGTGATAAAAATTTAATCTGATAGTTCAGGGAGTTTCGAGGTATAGAAGTTAAACAGCAGCAGGGAGAGGACACCACCCTGCGGAACCAGATTTCATTAGTGGATCCACTTTTTCCATTTTCCACATATCGGGTATTTGAAGACAGGTTGAGGATCTTGGTGTTTTTTAAGAAGATATTATCTAAAACGAGTCATAGTTAAGATATTTGGTAACAACTTATCCCCTACACCATTTTGAAATTTATTTTTGGTGTAGTCGTTATTTCCTTCGTTTTTTGTTCCTTGTCCTCGTCTGTATATACGCGAGCTAGTCCTTCAAATTTTGAGGCAGCGGCTAGTTTATCCTGTCAGCTGTCATAGGAACGGTCAAAATCATGCCCTGGTATAGAAAACATATTTATTTGACAAAATTCCTTTACGAAATTTTGAATCTTTGAACAAATTATGCAGATCGAACCACTACAGCATAAAGCTACTGTTCGCAGTGACCTTTGGCCGGTTGGATATAAGCAAATAGAGATTTGAGAATAGGGCCTTATCAAATATGATTTTTAATCACTTTATTGAGAAAATATCGACTTAAACTTCTAGCTATTTAAAAGAAGTGCATTGTTATAGAAGCAACAGCAGCAGAAAGTAAAAAAATGGACATTGGAAATATGAGAGAAACGAATAATTGACAAAAAATAGAAAAATAAAAGAATAGTAATAAAAAGCATTTTCAAACTCTAACAAATTTCTATAACTTTGTTTGTATTTTATTAGTTCTACTTCTACTATGTATTTTCGATCTCTTAGTTTTAACCTAATGTACTTAGGCCGCTTAAGGCGTTACTCACACATATGCACCAAACGTAGTATAGTATAAGCAAAATTCGATTAGTACAATATGCTGTATTTATGTACATATATTTCTCTTTAAAACTAGGTGTTTTGACATCAAATTGATTTCAAGGCCATTATATTAATTTGTAGTATAGCCGCAGGAGCAACAGTAACAAGTACATGTTTAATTTATTGTAAATGCCTGAACAACGAACATCACGCACAGGTAATGTAGCAATTTATCGGGTGATTTTTTTGAGGTTAGGATTTTCATGCATTAGTATTTGACAGATCACGTGGGATATCAGACATGGTGTCAAAGAGAAAGATGCTCAGTATGCTTTGACATTTCATCATGAATAGACTTACTAACGAGCAACGCTTGCAAATCATTGAATTTTATTACCAAAATCAGTGTTCGGTTCGAAATGTGTTTTATCGACAAATTTTGTTCAGCGATGAGGCTCATTTCTGGTTGAATGGCTACGTAAATAAGCAAAATTGCCGCATTTGGGGTGAAGAGCAACCAGAAGCCGTTCAAGAACTGCCCATGCATCCCGAAAAATGCACTGTTTGGTGTGGTTTATACGCTGGTGGAATCATTGGACCGTATTTTTTCAAAGATGCCGTTGGACGCAACGTTACGGTGAATGGCGATCGCTATCGTTCGATGCTAACAAACTTTTTGTTGCCAAAAATGGAAGAACTGAACTTGGTTGACATGTGGTTTCAACAAGATGGCGCTACATGCCACACAGCTCGCGATTCTATGGCCATTTTGAGGGAAAACTTCGGAGAACAATTCATCTCAAGAAATGGACCCGTAAGTTGGCCACCAAGATCATGCGATTTAACGCCTTTAGACTATTTTTTGTGGGGCTACGTCAAGTCTAAAGTCTACAGAAATAAGCCAGCAACTATTCCAGCTTTGGAAGACAACATTTCCGAAGAAATTCGGGCTATTCCGGCCGAAATGCTCGAAAAAGTTGCCCAAAATTGGACTTTCCGAATGGACCACCTAAGACGCAGCCGCGGTCAACATTTAAATGAAATTATCTTCAAAAAGTAAATGTCATGAACCAATCTAACGTTTCAAATAAAGAACCGATGAGATTTTGCAAATTTTATGCGTTTTTTTTTTTWAAAAAGTTATCAAGCTCTTAAAAAATCACCCGATACTTGTCTGGCAGCAATATAATGACCCTGTCGGAAATGAATACCAAATCAAAACTAAGTCTTAACTTGAACGGAAAGCAGCGAGACGAACAGAAATCAGTAAAACCATTATTTTTATGCTAACCTTTTACTAGCCTCGATTTGTTTTAGATTTTACAAACAACTCTTGAGTTAAGCTCGCAAAGCGTGACGCTCAAACACTAGCCACATAGTTGTTTGGCCTTTCCTCGTCTTATCAAAGTTTCCAAATGCCGGTTTAGGCAACAAAAATCTTCGTGTGTGAACCGATACTTAACTCTGTGCTATATGTCGTGATGTTAACAGTTAGAATGACAACATTGTACCCATACATAGCTGTAAGGTATGAGCATTTTATTATGTATAAATATTTTATTTTATGGAACACGCAACATCTGAAGGGAAAGATCCATGAGGGACATTAATTATTCAACAACTTGAGGCACTTGAATTAAACATTGAATTGCTATGAATAAAATCGTTTGAAATTTCGTAATATGAGCTTTAGTATTGTGATGCTTTGAAGCAATGAAGTTGTCACAATAGTAATTGAAAAGGTCTAACAGAAAGTTTGTTGAAAATAGCATAGAAAATTCTAAAATTTTTGCTCAAGTTTCCCTACCAAATCAAGGCGTAATTGAGTATACTTATGTAATATAGAAAGTACCAGTAACTGCTGCGAGATCCTTTTAATCTCTGCTCCACAATAAGCTTCGTTTGAAAAACACCGTTAAATATGTATTAAAGTAGAGCTGTAGAGTATGTAAAATATATGTTGTGATAGCTTTATTGTCCAGAAATAGTCAAATTTTTATGAATTTGATTTTATTATTATAAAGATTGTTATAAGGGGATATTCTACTCTAGAATTTTGAAAAATTCGATTTTTTCCATTTATTTGAAGTTTAGACCCTTAAAAACATATCCTTCAAAAAATTAAAATTATTTTAAGAGCTACAGTTACTTTAGTGACGCAGTACCTAGCGCACTAATAAATGACTTTGACTGCCTGAAATTTGACTCACTTTTTTAAACGCACTTTTCTTAAAACTCCTTTGTTCAACACGGTACCGGCATTATATCAAGTTCTATACAACCGATTTACTTGAAATTTTGTTTGAACCTTCTTTATATAATCCTATCCTATCGTTCCTATCAGCATTGTGTCAAAATTTTTGTTTTTAATACTTTAAAAAAATTCAGGAATTTCAAAAAAAAAAAAAGCGTAAATAATGATTTTTATTTTCAGACAGTCGCCGTTTTTCAAAAAAAAAATGTTTGGATGATGGGCGCTTGGATATAATCACATGCTTAATTGCGCTTTCTGCTAACACTTACTTAATAGTCGCTTTACTTAACTTTTGAGATAAGGATCTGAAATTTTGCAGACATCTTTCTTTTATTAAGCTGTTTACTTGTCGTTACTTCCGATATCAGTACAAATGAGAAATTAATGTTCAGATCGAATTTACTTAAAGGAGAATATCTATTAAAGGGGTTAAAAATCGAAAAATTACATGATGATCTACTATAGTGCATTGTATCAATTATGAGCACGATAAGTTCAATTGCTGTTTCACAATTATTTTAGATAGAAATAGTATCTCAGCATTCTCTATAACATACTATATATGATGCCAAACTTTGTGCGATAATGCTATTCTGTGAGTTATGAGGTTGCCAACGTTTTTCAAGAAAAAGCACGGAAACTTCAATTATAGTGAACGATTTGCAAAAGTTGTTGAGGCGTAAGTCTTTCAATGATGAAATGCAAAACAATTCTGAACTAAAATAATACGAAGGCTTGACACGAATCACGCGTAATCTGTCCAAAAAAGTTAATAAAAGTAGTACCTCTACTTGGATTACCCGTTTATTTATCTGCAAAACGAAAACCTTCCCTAAAGCTTTTCTGACAAAAACTATGTGAGCCTTTTTTGGGATTGAAAACATTCAAGCTGCTGAAGGTCAAGCAAACAAATGCAGTTTCAGATTAATCTTGATTTCGTGGAAAAATGAAAAGTTGGCGTAGTCTTCAAACCTTATTACAACAAAAAACAACAACAACATTCGTAATCAGTATTCTCAGCATTTCAGCGAACTGGATATGGATTAAATTTCACTGGCAACATAGCCGTTCAGTGAACTAAAGTTTGTTTTGAATTGTGTATGCAACACATTTTCTACATATTTTCGAATGCGATATGGTCATATGGTGTGCAACTGTGGGGATGTGCCAATGATGGCATTAATACTGCCGATGACTAGTTACTACTACTGACTAATTATACAACGTTTTCAAAACAACGTGCTAAGAGGCATTGTAAATGCTCCTTGGTACTGCAGAAATGCTAATATTCATCGAGACCTAAGGATGAATTTTATTGGCTTGCCGATGTTTTTAAATGGATGTTACCCTGTTCAGGGTATACAAACATTAGTGTCTAGTTCAGATGGGTGCGCAATACTACATTACACTCATACATGGACGGGCATTAGAATCAAAGAAAACAATGTAAAATTCGCTGATTTTCGACATTGAAATTTTCACCAATATTGCATACAACTAGTAGGGGTCCATGAGCAGTAGAATGGTAGATTGCCACCGATGAGCGTAAACTTAGAAGTCATTATCATAAAGAATCAGAGTATCTATAAACTTATAATTGAGCTATTTTACAAACGAGATGCTTAACTTTTGGTTATATATTTTCCATGAGAAGATGCTTGAAGCAGATATAACAAAAATATTGCTTT
>NW_017534407.1:2718843-2728950 GCF_001853355.1 Bactrocera latifrons
TTAACTGATAAATAAGATGCTGATAATACAGCAAAAAAACTGATTTACTCCGAAACTTAAAAAAGCTATATTTTGCCGATTCCAAATATGTAAGTTGGTACGCAAAATTTTTCTACCGAGTGTATGCAGTTAAAGTCCCAGTAGTATTTTTGGGGACACCGCAACATTGCTATATTAGAGTATAAGGAAGAACTATATACTTACACTAATTGGTATATCTACAAGAGTGATTAGTGCAAGTGTGTTTGTAGGTATATATATATATATATATGTATATAAATATAGGTCTAACCAGCGATGGACGACAACTCACGAGCATCCCACGAGCACAGAGCTTTTACGCATTTGTTTACATTTGCTCATTTCACAACACAAGATTTCATTCACAAAAATCCACTGCGACATCAACAACCCGGGTTGCATAAAACGACGCTGTTGAGAGTCATCGAAAGTTAGTCCTGTCGTTGATTTCGTGCAGTTTGGACGTACTGCGTGATAGCCGGAAATATGATGAATATTTGCTAGCACTGTCGTATGGTTTTTCCGAATTTCAAAAGCAGACGAGGAAGAGGCATTGCGACTATGACGTCTATTAGTCTTGTCACACTTTTATGAAAATGTTTCGTTGAGGTCTTTGTACGAGTGTGCTTTTTGCTTGTTTCTTCAGTGTTTTTGTTGAAAGTGATACGCGGCAGCAGTTAACTGAAAAAGAATTGTGTCTGTGCCAGGCGTTGCAAGTGAATATGGTAAAACAGAAGGCTATTGCCGCATAAATTTTGGCAACAACAGTGTATACTAACAATGCTTTAAATGCAATAATTTATTAACATACTGAAAATGTAACATTTTTACGTACCTCGCAAAGGCTCTTCCTGCTGATTTTGTTGTAATTATTTTTTTATTAACGAAAACTGAGCTTGGTACGTCCTTTGTTTTGCTCACTCCAAAGGTTAATAAGTGAGTATTTGGTTACATTAAACAGCACACACAAAGCGTAATTATTTTAATTTTAATGAAAAAGCATATCTGATAATTGAAGAGAAAAAATGCTTTCATTCGGTATGTGGAGGCCAAGATATGGATCGATTTTGACCACTTCTAAACAGAGCTGTCAGATATTACAATATTTCCTAATGCAGGGGGTGTTTATTGAGAAGTCATGGAAAGCTTCCATTGGTACGAGACGTGTTTATGGATTTTAGCTTTTTAGCTTGAATTGATTCCTATTAAGATTGGTAAATCAGTTCTGAGTACGTGACATATCATTTCTGTTGCTGATATGCTCAAAATATAATTTTTTTTTTGTTTGAAATTTAACCCAGATAACTTCTGAAATATTAAGTAAAGCTTGCAGATGATTATTTGAAATACATTAAGCGCGTATATATTAATGTATTTTTTTAATCATGTGATGGGACCTGGTCTACGGAAAGGGGGCTTAGGTGTCAAAAAATCAATTTTCACTTTTTAGTTGATTCGGATGGAAGATGAGATGCTTTTTTTTAACAGCTGTTTCCTAGAAAACTAGTTTTCGCACGTTAGCTCCCTTTTCGTAGACCAGGTCACATATAATGAACAATATATACGATATGATCCGTGTGCGGAATCGATACGAAAAGGCTTTGTACTAAGACTACGAGTGGTACTCGACTTCAAAGATGGTTGAGAGATCGTTGAAAGCAAGCCTTATTCTGGACAACCTTCGACTTCTCCAACAATGAAAATATGTATTAAAAGAGTAGCGAGAGAGAGAGTGAATATGGCGCTTTTATAACAGCTTTTTACTACAGCAACCCGATCTTAACAATGTTTTTCTAGGTAGACTTGTTAGACTTGTCTTGGATAATAATTTAGTATATAGGCAGTTTCTTGAAAATATCTTGACTAAAAATAGGTAAAAAAACGGTTTTATGTTAAACCTACATTGAAATGTTTAAGATAAATGTACTAAAAACCAAAAAATAATAAAATAGATACAGTCGGGGGAATTATAAACAGCTGATACCGTGCGAACTCTTCTGCTTTTAACTCATAAGCTTCATTCACAATATTATTATTCGTCTTTCTTCTGATTTCGTTTACATTTTCAGATACCTCTAAGTCATCTTCAACATCGGGTTGGACGCTATCAATAGGCAATATTACACATGTTTGTATAGTTTTATAGTATATTGTACAGTTAGTATAGTTTCATATCACAGATTCGAAAGCGGTTGCTGTACTTGTACATCCCGATGAGTGATGGCATCTTCCTGTTGCTGTACTTGAACACCCTGACGAGTGATAATATTTTCCCTCAAATGTACGTCTACGCGTGTAAGGGTGTATGCGATATTACGGGATCCGAGGCATCTTTTACAGATGAGGAACAGTTCTTGCAAGTTGTCGCATTCTATAACACAGGCTTTGCCATTTTCTGGTGTTGGTTTTCCTTTTGGGCCACAAGAATGGGAGTCAGCAAAATAGTATTTGTCTTCACCGCGAAATACGCTAACAGATTTATTTGACGCTGTCAATATTCCTGAAGAATGACTATCAAATAATCTATTTAAAGCTGTATGTAATGTAATGCCGATATTATTGGTATTTACAGAATCTTGGAGACTCCCGAATAAAAGAGTGTCTTCATCATATTCTATAGAAAATCGGCATTCATATATTTGTAAACTTTGCCTGACGATATGAAAGTTTCGTATCTCTAAATATCCTGTTTCATCCAGTTAAGTAGGATCAAGCTGGGTACGAATCCAGCAATATAAGGAGTCACCCGCTAACATATTAGCATGCAGAATATTGACGTCCCATTGATTAGGGCTTAGGATTGCAGCTCGGACAATGTTCGCCAACGACATAGCACTACGTTGTACACCGGCATATCGCGAAGTAAAGACGTTGTAGTCACCTTGATGCCATGAAGCTCGAATAATTCTTGCAACATGATTAATTGGAATGAATGCATTTCGAATTTCATTTTCATTCCTTTCGGACGCTTCATCTTCAGACAATTCGGGCACACTAAGTCGTACTAACTCCTGGTGACTAATTTGGGCATTGTCGTCAATACGTACATCTCTGTAAAGCGGGTTGTTTCTGATTAACCATCTTAAAGCACTATAGACTTTTTCGCGACATATTGTAAATTGCCTGGCGATGTTCAAATTTTCTAATCGTTCGGTTACTACAATAATGCCTACCTGGCTTGCAGATCTTGGTAGCATACTAGGCAGTCTTTCACTGACTTCAAAAACATCTTGGGCAAATAAAACTGCCTGTCCGCGAAAACCGTACTGCCCATAGAGGCCACTAAATTTCACGATTTTAACAAAGGGAATAATTCTGCACAGCMAACGTTGTTCCGCCTGTGTCAATGTTTGAATAACGTCTGGTATATAACCTGGATCCAGATTATTCCAATAAGCTTTTGGTGGTGCTGTTGTTTTATTACTGGTAACATGTGTTTGACAGCGGGAACATAATAACAATAATATTTTCGAAGTTAACTCCACAGGTAAGTATGTTAATGCAGCAGCGTTGTACCGAACTGTTCGAACTTGATTAGGATAATAACGTTTGGTACAAATATCACAAACATGTATATAAATTGTGTTAATAGCATTCTCGAATGCCTGCAGATTATTAGCTCTGCATTGCTGGGTACGCTCTCGTTGTTTATTTAACCTCGTATCGCGATGTTCAAGCGTTTCTGAACCCAACTGCTGTCTTTGTCTTTCACGGCTTTGTATTAATCTAACTTCATATTCTTCATGCGTTTCTGACGCTATCATCTCTGTGTGTCGCTCCCGTTGTTTTGTTAACCTGGCTTCATATTCTTCAGGCGCCGTCATTTATGTATATCGCTGACGTTGCTTTTTTAATCTGGCCTCATATTTCTCAGGTGTTTTTGACGCTAATTGTTCCCGTCGTTTCTGTAATCTACTATTTCTATCACCTTCACTTTCTTTAGCTCGTTTTGCTTTTAACTTTTCTTTTGCTTTTTGAAGCTTTCGTTTACGTCGTGTTGCAGTTTCTGTTTTATTTGTGTTTGTATTTTTTATATTTTTTTTCACCATTTTGTTCCCACGAGTAATAGACAATTCAATATTACTAGTAACATGTGTTTGACAGCGGGAACTTAATAACAATGATTTTTTTTTTTTCGAAGTTAACTCCACAGGTAAGTATGTTAATGCAGCCGCGTTGTACCGAACTGTACGAACTTGATTAGGATAACAGACACCTAAATTACAGATTCAATTTCTAAATTTAAATCTTATTATTATACGCTAATTAGTGGCTGGGCCCATCTTAAATATTGAGGTTGTATAGTGCACTGTATTCTTCTTGTCAAGCCCTTTTATTTGATGCCCACATTGGTGGGATTGATAAAAAATTGTTACACAGTAAAACAGCTAATCTGGGGGGTGAGAAATTCCAAGTCAGGGTGATGGTACTAGGTCATTATAGTAAAACCCTCAAAGGGTTTGGCGTTCGTATGTGTCAGTTTTTTTTATGACCTTTTAATATATTGTATTCTGCTTGTTGAGCCCTTTCATTTGATACCCATATTGATGGGATTGATAAAACCTGCGTTATCCGCCATTTTGTAGCGGTGGCCATCTTGAATTTATAATGATAATGAATAAATATAATTGTATTGTCACCAAAACCCAAAGTGTATACAAAATTTCAGATTAATCGGTTGACAGGAAGAGGGTGAAATTTGAATTACTAAATTTGATGCAAGAATAAATAATAAATAATAATCAAACAAACGGGGTGAGCTAAATAAAACCATTTAAAAATAAAATGTTTTCCATGTATTTTGATTGATCAGTTTGTATGGCTATAGTGTTTCGATATTAGAGGTTCCGACAAATAAGCAGCTTCTTGAACCGATTTTAACTTCCATCAAATGTGGTTCATATCGCTCAAGTTGTTTCGTGAGGGAGATGGTACTTTCCATAAAAGACGGTGCCGCGGACATTAAGTAATTATTGAAAAAGTATACAACAACCGATCTAAATTTCGTTTATTAAAGACATTATTCTACGTGCAATAAATTAAGAAATGGTGAATCGCAAAGTACCCACCCGACACTTTCAATATTTGAAAGCAGTTTTTTATGTCACAAATTTTACGAATTTGTATGTATGTTATGTACAGACGGATGGAACGAGCATACGGAAGTCAAAACTTATCTGTTTTTTTAAATCTTCACGTTTAATGTATTCGTTTCAAAATGTGAACTCTTACGTGACTGATCTGTCCAAATTGATTTTATTTATTTGTGTGCCATAAGGACGACTTCCACTTTCTGCCAAGTGGATTTAAAGTTGTACAAGTATGTATGCACAAGACAGTAACGAGCGAGACGAAACTAACAAAGACGGCTATACTCCAGTCTTGTTGCTGTTGGAAGACTGTGCGTACCGGAAGCATGGCAAGCGCCACATACACTTTGGTAAGTACTTACTATGGACTTAAGCATTTATGTGGTATTTTTACTTATACATATACAAATATGTGAACATGGTAGTCCATGAATATTTGTGTGGCGACTAATATTATTATGCCATAGATATGTCAATAATGATAAGCGATAACTTTCGTTTTTATGTCCATAATGAGAAATAAATACTTTTGTGGTTAGGACTTCCTTCGAAGAGTGCCTGAAGTACGATTTCGCATATCGTATCATTCATCGTATTCCAAAGGATGTGAAGCTAATAGTAGTTGGCAGTGTGCGAAATGTGATATTCTCATCAACACTGCATTTGTACATAAATATTATCGCTTATGTGTGTATATATTTATATAGGGTAGTCGAAAAAGTTTCGTATTTTGTCAATAGACGTCGTTGCAGGGATATATCTCCGGTGTAACCAATCACATTGTGTAATACCATATAGTGATGGAAAGGTATAATTTTTGTATAAAGAAAGGAAGAATTTGTGAAGTTTACGGAGACGATGTTGTATCAATTCGAGAGAGATTTCGAATTTTCGATTTACGCTGATGAAATTTTTACACTGATACAATAATGTCTCTAGCGGAAAAATGGAAAAAAGTGGTCAACCAGAATGATACATATTTGTTTATTTATTTATTAGTTTAACTATAAAAAAATAACTTCAAGTTTGATTAGAAATACGAAAAGGCTTTTTCGACTACCCAATATATACACATAACTCAATTTATATTTCTCAATTCAAAATAAAAATTACAAGAATTTTCTCGATAAACCTCCAGCAAATAAAAAAAAATTTAAGGAAATTCAAATATAATTTAGGTACATACTGTAAAGTTCAATCGATGCAATTAGGTTCTGCATATAACATCATTTATACGTTCTGCACGACTTCTACTGCTGGAACGAAATCGATGAACTCATATCTTCTTGGAGGACATTCAAGGTCACAATTTCTTTAAATAATCGAATCTCCTAACTTTCTCGCATTAATTCGATTGTTACATGTGCTAAGTGGCACGTAACACCGTCTTGTTGGATTCAGATATCAAGATCAAAATCTTCAAATTTCGGCCATAAATAGTTATCATCGATATACTTACATATATCGCTCTCCCTTGACAGTAACGGTGTCACCAGCTTTATTTCGAAAGCATGAGAACCGATAATTTCACCAGACCAAAAATCACACCAAACCGTCAATTTAGGTGAATGCATTTTTTGTGCACGAATAACATGTGGACCTTCTTGAAACCTGTTGAAAGTGAGCCTAATTGGAAAAGATGATTTTCTTCAAAAAATGTTATCGTTTTCAAGTAGTAGACGTATTGTTGTGGCATCAATGCTTGTGCAAGCAATAATTGGGCATTTCACAAGTCCAGAAGCCAGGAAAATGCTAACACAACCAAATCAAGTTACAAATAATTTTTGAGTCACAAACAAAAAAAACCAAAAAAATTCTTTTCATATTACAGTAAACACAATATTGATAAGCATCTGAATTATTTTCTGCTTTAGCTACAATGAATCCACGCTACAAATATAACATATTTTATAACCAGTAATAAAAATCACCTTGGAGATATTTTTATGGAATTTTAGATTTTATGCTGTTCTAACTCCCTGAGGCAATCAAAAAATTTTGGAAAACGTGCGTTCTATCCGTATGTATTGTTTATGAGGGAATTAACATAAATAAATATGTAAGCTTTTGAGATTTCTGTGGCTACCCAATGCGAAATAATCTTGTGGTAAAAACATGTGGCATGAACTAAGAAGGATAAAGTTTTTTTATCTTACAAACTCTTTAATAAATTATAACTGTTTTAATATATAATGCACATTCCTATCACTTGCTTATTAAGAGTTTATCAATTTTATTCTGCTCACCAATAATATTCAGGCAGAGATCGTAGAATTTAAAGTCCTTATAAACGCAATTTCTTAAATTCAAATTCAGAATATTTTGACTCTATGAAATCTCGACACAAAAAAAGAGGTAACAATTAGAAGCGATCACTTTGCTGTTTTTTTTCAAATGTTAGAACTGAACCAGTGCTTTGATATTTTGGCTAACACTTATGCTTGCGATATTTAGTGAGAACAAAAATTTTTACATCTTAGGAAAAAGGTGTTTATCTGCACTTAAAGACTTCCATAATATGCAAATACATACCTACAGATTTTTACACACAAAAGCATATGTAATGCATTTGCACACATTACACTTGCTTTGGTGTTTCCGACTGCTTACGAAACTTTTCGATACGACTAATATTGACCATCTTGTTGCAGGAGAGTGAAGTAAAATTGCAATGCTTTCAGTCACAAATGCAAAACAGTAAAATACCGTCTCAAAACATCCAAAATTACAATATTAATGTACACATCAGCCAGTTTCACTTCATCCTTCGGAATAGTTTCTCTCTGGCGAGAACATTTTGTTTTTGACGTCAAATCTCCCGCAGGAATACCGTTTGCTCATCACATTGCTTTGTTTTACAGTATTTTAAGTAAAATAGATTTCATATACATGTCCACACGTCTACTTTTATGGCACTTTCTTTATTAATTTTTTTATTTTTGTCTAGGTCCGACTATCAACCTGCAGTTGTGCATAATTAAAAGAAGGTCAGTCATACGCAGTGTACAACAGTTGCATGCGACCACATACTTTGATTTCAAATAAACGAGAAAATAGGCATCGTTGTATTCAAACATGTAATTTTTATCGTATAAAGAAATATACAAGATCATGTTTCGCTGAATTTTCTAACGTGACATCGTTGTCCAAAATTGCAAAACAAGATCATGTCTTGTAATAATATCTCGCATATCTCGCTAAAATTAGCTCCAACGAAAGGATTTTGAAAAATTATTTTAACTAAATTGTTTGGTCTGGCCACCAAAATGTCTACGCTACAATATGCCCACAGTTTTTAAATTTTATATATAGTAAGGAAGAGATAAATTCGGGTATAACTGAATATTTCAGACTGAACTTGCAAGAATTAAAGCTAGAGACGTACCTGCAGCTACATAGGAACTGTTACTTATATGGAGTGAGAAGCGAGTATTCACCTAATTTCATTCATTCTAAGCAACAATATGCACCGTTAAAATAAAAACACGTTTTCTCAATTTTATTATGATAACTCACATATTGGCCGATATACAAGTATGCGGTATAAAGACACGCGGAAAATCTTTGTATTAAATATATTGGAGCTAAAGGAATTGTTATCCAAATTCAACTAATTTTTAGCACACGGACAACTCTTATTAGGAGAGGATTCTCTCTGACTTTCAATTTATTATCTCACACATTCACCGATATTTACAGTAAAAAGTCAACTTTAAGTATTGGGTCATACATTTAGTACCTAGGGACTTGAGCGGTTCATTTTGGTAGGTTTTTAGACACAAGGTGGCACACTTCAATGATACTATTTGTACATTGTTTTATCTTAATATGTGACCTGGTCTACGAAAAGGGAGCTAACGTGCGAAAAGAGTTATGATTTTTTGGATTCTATCACGTGAAAAAGCATCTCATCTTCCATCCGAATAACTAAAAAGTGAAAATTGATTTTTTGACACCTAAGCTCCCTTTCCGTAGACCAGGTCACATATATTAATTGATTCTTGATTTGTATACTGGAAAATGAAAATTTCAAATGGAATAAAAATTATGTTGTACAAAAGTAGGCGTGGCTGTGATGCATTTCAACACTTTTTTAGGACCGACAGACAGTCATCCAGATCTTAACACGTTTCGTCATCCTAATCCTTTATATAAACATGACCCTATATCTATCTAGACTAGCTTGCGGTAGATACATACAACTATAATACTCTGTACATCATCACATGATAAGAGTATACAGAAAATCCAACATTTCCAAACAAAACTACACCTAACTATTAGTCAGTGTTTTCAGCCATTCCACGATTTATAAATTCGTTTTATCTAACAAGAAGAAAGTCGTAGACAGTCAACAAATACTTGTAATTTACTGCCATCGGAAAACTTTCAGGTTCCATTTAAAAGCAAAAGTATGGACTTACTAATTCTCTATAATTATAAGGATAACGATGACAAATTATCGGCTTTCAGAAGAGTGAAAGACATGCACAAAACTTTTGACCGATATTTCATAAACTGAGGGCCGAAATCGCGTATATACAGACAGTCATACATATACACCCAGCTCGCCCTGTGGATTAATTATACCTACAGTGATTAATACAAACATTACCTTGAACAAATGCTTATTATTTGAAATTTAATTTTTATATTTATGAGTTGTATAATTTTTTGACGACACAACAGTTTGCTCTCAAATATCTCTTATTAATCGTGTCAAGTGCAAAATATATTAATTACTATTTTTAATTACTTTGTAATTTCGTCTATCTTGGGACAGCGTAAACACCACCAACAATGTCAGCCTGGAAATCCAACGTAGGATAACTCTTGCCAACAGATGCTACTTCGGACTGAGTAGGCAATTGAGAAGCAAAGTCCCCTGTCAACAAACAAAAACCAAACTCTATAAGTCACTTATAATACCCGTCCTGCTATATGGTGCAGAGGCTTGGACGATGACAACAACTGATGAGTCGACGTTGCGAGTTTT
>NW_017534407.1:2729030-2750779 GCF_001853355.1 Bactrocera latifrons
GCGTTGGCCACGGCGAATATCGCATTCGATGGAACGATGAGCTGTACGAGATGCCATTAGGCGAAAGCATCATGGCTAAGGGAGAGATAGCACCGGGTGAGTGTGTGCTAAGAATAGTTTTGCAACATAAAAATTGAAAATAATTTTAGTAATACTTTATTAGAAATGTGCCTTTGTTATTTCAGTTCACTTGATTTATTTGTCATTTACGCGAATCGTAAAATTCGTTCCCGTAGTCGGCTTTATATTCACCATCGACTTTTTTATAATGTGTCTAAATGTGAGTATTGAAACAACTCAATATTATTTATTTTATACATATGTTTGCATGTATGCGTTGAATATGTTGCCACATACTTTGATTCTCCAAGTAAAATTCAACTTTTAAAGGCATTTAATCGTTTTTAAATCATATACAATTTGCAATCGTCGTTTGCTTAAGGTTTATCTTTATTATTTGATTGAAAATTAAGTGCAGAAAATTTTTCTGTCAAACATGTAAACATGTTATTTATATATCCTCCGACATATCTCGAATAAAGTAGAGCAAATAATCAGGTATTTATGGATGGCGTGTCGAATATTTTATATATTTTATATCTTAATGTCTTTTTTTTCTATTTCAACCTTACTGCAATTGTTTTTTTATCGCCACTTAGTCTTACTGTCTGCTGTGCGTGATGTCGCAATATCAAAATTACTTGTAAGGACTTGGTTGCGGGAATCAACAGATACGGGTAAGAATTGGCAATTCCCTACTGGTCATATGCCCAACTCAACATAAACAAGCATAAAACATTAATATAGTATTATGGATATAATGTCCATACACATATACATACATATCCATTAATGCCTATGTGATACCACTTACCAGTTAACTTGAGATTTCCAGTTGAAGTGTACAAATCAAGAAGAAATTAATATGAAGAGATAAACTTTGCAGGAAGAATGCCTTTCCAATATGCCATCCTATGACTAAAATTTATATTGTAGCTAGGAGAAGATCTGTACTGATTGAATTACCTTTTGAAGATTAACTCTTCTAGGAAATTGTGTACATTCAGAAAATCACAAGCTGAAGGCAAACCTTATTTCTTGAATACTACGACTCCCTTTACATTAGTTATTGGTTGAAAAGTATAAATTCGTTACTTTTCAGTAACTCAATATTACAAAACACATTATACTTTATCGTCTCTAAAACTGTGAGTAATTAGAAACCTTAATGTATTATAAAAGTGGCTGTCTGCATATATGTATATATAGTATATGCACATATGAGTCGTTGTGCGTTCAGTGAAGTATTTTAAAAGCGAATTCATTAGGGTTATAAGTTAGAAAAATGGAATGGTACCAATTGACTGATTAACCACAGCTTTGGCAAAAAATAAAAAACAAACTTTTAATATGTGTTGACGCATTAACTTTGTTATTGATTATCGCAAGCTTGCTTCGTTTGACCCTTTTGAACCATCAGCTGTTCGGCATCAGCTGACTACTCTAGAAAACTCATTTGTCCTGTATTGTTGGACAAAAATGTGAGCATAAATATTTCTTGAACACCCACACTATACGAGTATAGAGCTATGATGTATGAGCTAAGGGAAATACAGACGAAGTAGAAAATACAAGAATACGAAAGTGTGTGGAAAAAAACATAAAATAGTGATTCTTATATTTATCCATTTCATTGTTATGCATTGCATTACAAACAAGACCGTTTAAAGTAAGTTAAAATTCCTTTCTTCTCACAGACCCAAGTGATGATACGATCAGCTTATGGTGGAGCTGGCTCTCCAGATACGACCAAGCACTGGGAAATTCTTTTGTTGAATATTTGGACATTATATTTGTCTTGAATTTCTCGTAGAATGTCAGTGGAACTCTATTTTGAGTCTCCGCGAGAAATAGTAGTAATTTTGAGGTATGAGGTACAGATGTGTTGAAGTTTTTCGGGTTTTTTCTTTGCGTGCAATATTGAAAATAGTTTTAAAATTCTGTATATGCTTAAGGACATTCAAAAGTTTTTTTTGAACTTATTAGGAATTCTCTTAAACATCTTTCCAGACCGACGATGGTCAAAAAACAAGCTGCGAAGGGTAATTGTATAGCTGCAGCTTTGCCTCATTAAAAAACTTGAATAATATACTTTAATTCATAACTTTGAAACACACCCTTACCAGAACTCAATAACAATATTACCAAAAATTAAAACCTTGAGAAATTTTAGTTCTTTAAGCAACTGTTTCTAATTAGCTGTCGCACTTAATGCACCTTCTATATCGTAACGCATTTACTATTTGGTAAAAAATTAAAAGAAATTTAACTTAACAACTACAGAAACGAGTGAATTTAGTAGTAAATAAAGTGACACGAACAATGCGAGACTTGTAGGCATACAAGTAACGCTATATCAAAAATTTTTATCATTATACTCATTAACCACCTCCAAAAAAGGGAGAGTTTCTAATTAGCTGTTAACAGCTGTATATTCATAATATTTGGTATAGATTATTTCCTAAGACAACAATGTAATCTCCGAAGAAATTGTTCAGGTGCGCTTACTTTAGCACATAGCTGTCATACAAACTGAATGATCGGAATCAAATGCTGGTATGGGAAACTTCCTCATTTGACGGTATATCTTCACGAATTTTAACATGGATTACTGCTTAAGGTAACAATTTAATCTTCGAAGAAATTGTTCAGATCGGCTTACTATAGCATATTTCTTCCACACAAATTGAACACATAGTTACTAAAAGAAATTCACCGATGCAGGGTATATTAGCTTCGGTGCAGCCGAAGTTAACGATTTTTCTTGGTCTTATTAAACTTGAGCTATTCGACCGCTACTCACATAATTGGTTTACGCCGATAAAAGGACTCATTAATCACATCATAGCGAAGGTCGAAACATTTAAGCGCCAAAGCAACAATAAACGGTGCGGATATTGTGATTATATGGTATATACAAACATATAATAGACACATATGTACATAAATTTAAGTATACACTTCCGCACACAAAAGTTGGCCGCATCCCTTGCCACAAACTATTAGCCGATTTTGCAGTGAAATGCTTTGTTGTTTGCGGAAAAAGTTACGTACGTTCCAAATCGCCGACACGAAGGCAAAGTATGGGCTTGACAGATTGGCAGTATCCCTCCGAAGTATTAACTAGGGCAAAATTTCAAATATGTTACCGCGTTTGTGATTGTAAATATGTAGTAATATTGATTTTGCGAAAATTTCATGGCCAGTGGTTTATTGTTGCTCAGCAGCCAGAGTTAAAAATTAATATAAAAGCAAGTGAGGGGAAAATCTGCGCAATCATGTTGAATATGCAAATTAAGAATACGTGTATATATTTATAAAATAAATGTAATATTAAAAATGTAGATATATTATTGGGCGCACTATATCACAACCATGTACCGTTATCTGTTCGATACTTACGTTGAGTCACTTCATAACTTAACTTAGAACTTAAAAAAAAAAAAAATCATTGAATACTTTTTCATTGTTGTTTAAATTCTTGTAAATCTAAAATTATATTGATATCTTTTAAAAAGTTATGTTAGGTCACTCCATAAGTTTATGAAAGCTAAACCTTGCAAAAGTCGTGGATGTCTTGCTTGCTCTTTGATAAGCCCTTTTATGAATTTCCGGAACTTCTCCACCTCATCTTTCCAACAGTTTGGAGGTATTTCTCTTCCTCTTCTTCTCTCGGCGGGTACTGCATCGAATACTCTCAGGTTTGAAGTGTTTTCGTTCATTCGGACGGCATGACCTAGTCAGCGTAGCCGCTGCCTCCTAATTCTGAATTATATCTAAATTGCATCTTCTCTATTCAGTTCTATAGTTTGAATTAATTTCTCCTGGATTAGATTGAAGAAGTGGCACGGAAGGGAGTCGCGTTGTCTGAAACTTCGTTTATATCGAACTTCTCATAGCGGTTCTTCACGATCCTGACGGAAGAATTCAAACAAACTGATAAACTAAATACAATATCATAGTGACTGTCATTCAACATCAAATTAAAATTACTTTACGACCGAACGTTATATACTTACTCCACGTGTGGAGAAGTTTAGAAAAAAGCAAAGCAACTGCTCTTAATGCAAACTGAAAATATCGCAGCTGACACATTATTGGAATGGTATAACTGCGTAATAATTTCTGCGTAACCACTTAATAGATGTAATTCCTTTATTGAATAAATTACCTTACTATCCAGGTGTATGGTAAGTATAATTTAAATTCTGTATGACTATGTCTTTATTTAGGTTATATTTCCAAATAATTACGAGAGCAAAAAGAAATCATAACGCTACCAGCAACATATAAAATGATTTTTAATAAAATATTTTGAAACCATTATCCATTGAAAATAATACCTATAAAAATAAATAAATGGTTAGTGTATAGAATTTTTAATAATTCCACAGAAAATAATTTTTGCGTCTTACTGCATGTACATATATATATATATTTATTAATATGTACTATATATATTTATTCTTATAATACTAGTATTTAAAACTACAATGCACTTCTGCCCGCAAACGATTTAAATATTTGCGATTAAATGCAACGACTGTCAAATAATTCCTTTCTGTGCCTCTGCCCTCAGATTTTATTTTTTTTACATCTGTATGAGCTCAGCTACATATTGAGGTTATGTTTGTACTTGTAGACAATGAAAAATGATTTATGTGCAAAAACATGACAAGCAAATAAGTTTCTCCGGTTGGAGTGTTTATGCAAAAGTGCGTATACGCAGTGGCGTACCCAACTTTAGGGTAATATGGGTACTCGGCTATAACCGCGTAAGCGGTGTCTACGCCAATGAAGAAAAAGAAACTATGTATTAAAAAAAAAAAACTCTCGGAGAACATTTATGGTATTAAAATAGGAAAATCGAATTCTGCTCTATGTTCCAGTTGTTGTGCTAGTTTATCAGTTAATACTGGTTTTCTGATGAATATACAGGGTGGCTGATGAAAGCCGCTACCAAAAAAAATTAATTAACTTTTTTTCTATTTAATGAATCTGGTTATTTTTGTTTTTATTTTGCAGATTGACTTTTACAATTAACAAAAATCTATAACTGGGACACTGAAACAAGAATTTGGATTGTCCGCCGCTATCACGCACTGGAGTCCGTAGTTTCGGTTCAAARAGAGTATAGGCGCACGTTTGGCGGCAATCCTCCAAGCAGATGGACCATAATGAGACTTGTAAACAATTTTTCCGAGCATGGGACAGTCAACAGAAGACCTTACCATCGAAACCCTTCAGTTCGAAAGGAGGAAACAATCCACGTGTTTCGACAAGAAGCTTATCTGCTCAAATGGGTGTAAGCAGACAGTCATTACAGTCAATTATGCACAAAGATTTGGACTTATTCCCATATCAAATTCAAATGGCCCACAAACTGAATGCAGCAGACTTGCCGATTCACTTGAAATTTTGCCACAAGATGCTTCAAATGGTGGAAGAGGATGGAAACATGTTGAACTTTGTTTTCATGGCTGACGAGGCCCATTTCGATTTAAACGACAACATAAGCAAACAAAATTGTCGAATATGGAGTGCTTTCAACCCACAGATACTCCATGAGACGGAATTGCATCCACTTCGTGTCACAGTGTGGTGTGCAGTTTCATCGCGCTGCATTGTGACAGGAAACGGTCAGACAGTTACGGTTACTGGAGACCGTTACTTGAGCATGTTGAGAGAGTTTTTCCACCCAGAATTACGGCGAATGAGAATTTCTTTCAACTCTGTATGCTTTCAGCAAGATGGTGCAGCTCCTCATATAGCCCAACCTGTTATGACAGAATTGCGACGAAAATTTCCCAATAAGCTGATATCCAGAAACTCCATATTCCGTTGGCCACCCAGGTCGCCTGACCTTACTGCCTTGACTTTTTCTTGTGGGGTTATTGCAAACAGGAAGTCTACAAAGCAAAACCAACAAATTTGAATGAACTAAGGCAATCCATTCGAGAAAGAATTGCAGCTATTCCTGTCTCAACTCTCCAAGCAGTAATGAACAACTTTTTGGTAAGCTGCCGCACATGTATCAACGAGCAGGGGGGCATTTAAATTGCATTATTTTTAAAACTAATTAAGCCATATTTAATAAAATTAAATGAGTTTTAACATGAATAAAAAAAAAACGAATTCCATACACTGAAAAAAAAATTATTTGAGTTTCTTAATGTAGCAAAATTCGTCAGCGCCACAGGTCAAAAATTTATAGTCTTTTTAACTTTATTCTGTGGATAGAAGTGTTCAAAGTATACTTATTTTATGTCACCATTGAACCCCCAAAAGTGAGGAACTACGTCGTAGGCCTATTTACATATATGTAAATATAGTATATAAATATATACTATGTGCTTATTCTCCATGATTTTCACGTTAGTTGGAATTTCCTGGTTTGGTTAGATCACGTACAGTCAACAAAAAGCAAGCGTTGACGTACATAAATGTCAATATGCTGGGTTCCGGTTGCAAGTAATATAACATACAATATATACGAAATACATTAAGTGTAGTGTCATTGGCAAATATTTCTACGCAGCAAATATTTATGAATTATTGTTGCGCTTGTTGTGATTAACATGAAATGTATCCTGTAAGCGTGTTAGTGAATTAATTTATCAGTTCTCGCGCAGACAGTTTTGTGGTGGTCAAACATCCGAACCAGATTCATTGCATGTGTAAATGAGTCTACATAAAAGTGTGTATGTTCTTGTGCTCAAGTAGAAAATTGGTTCAGCTAACTGTAATTGCCAATTAGTTCTGTGCTCTAGTAATAATTTAAAAATTGCTTTAGCATTACATTAACTTTAATAACCAGTATTGTTCTTTAACATACTAAGTGTGAATCGCAGAGAAGAATTTTTTTAATAAAAGCGATGCAAAAGTTTTTAGAAATAAATAAAACAAAAATATAATAAAATGGCAAACCTTACTGAAGCGCAATGTCAAAAGAGCGAGTTAAGGCGTCGTTTGCTGTTCCTATCGGTCTACTTTTATAGCATCCCTATTGAAAAACCAGTTATTAGTGCTATTGAGTAAAAGTCATTTTAAAACTTCTGCAAAATACAAATATTTGTCCAACATTACAAGTTGATATCAGATGGAAAAGGTGTCCCGTTGTCACACCTACAATATACCGTTAATCGAAAAAGTATAAAGGGGGTAACTACAAGCCACGCATCAAATTTATAAATTACAATACCTAGGAGGATCAAATTTATTGATAACGATTATTCGGCTGCCCGAAATGAGCACAAATTTCAAATTTGACTAATGGTCATTGCCCCACAAACGAAATACTCGACCAATTTGAACCCAATTTAGTTACTTCTGTCACATTTTGAAAACGGCCGGAATAGCACTAAATTTGTAGTTCGTCATTACCTTTAGAATATAAAGCACAAGCACCAGTAAAGAAGTCAAAGAAAACCAAGCCAAAATTCTGTCTTTATTATGCATCAAATATCGTCCAAAAATGGTCAAAACGTTCATACAAATAACTACCGAATATGAGACTGTTTTTGTCTGCATCGAAAATATTTTTCCAACTTAATGAAATATAGTCGGTATCTTCCAATAAAAATGGTGTAGTCTGGTACAGGATAGGTTCTTTATATCTTTCCAATCCACCATACATTCAGTCAAGATGTGTGGAATCTTCATGATACAAAGAGAACATGTTATTTACCTAACAATTAGTCATCTTCATCTGGGCACTAAAGATTTGTGAACTCTGTATTATTGAGAAAAGTTCTGAAGTCATCAACAACAGCTTATTGATTTTTTTTTTCTTTATTTGAAAGGGAGTATGTTCTATTGTAACGCTCCCTGAGGCAATTCAATTTTATCAGTCTAACTTCCGATAAATATGCTCCCAAATACAAAAATTAATGTTTAATTATATTGATACCTCTTTTCCACATTTACTCACAAAAGTACAAATACGGGTGTATCCCAACCTGTTAGTCGCATTTCATAAGATAAAAGTCTTCCTAACTCTTTCATGTATGCCATTGTAACTAGTAAAATTTAAAGATCTGAAATTTAAAAATAAAGCACACACAAAATCAGCTTTAAAAGCATACAGACAAACTCTTTACAAATGTGACTTTCAGGATGCCTCATTAGAGAGGCTGCTTCACAACGTTTTTCATACTATTTCTCTTATTTCTTAGCATGACGTGATGCGTTAATTTGCAATATAATAAAAAAAATTTTCCCGGAATTGGTTGCGTAAATGTAAAACGTGAATTTTGAACTCTCTGCATGCAATAAATATGCGAGTATATCGAGCACAATTTGAGAGTTTATAGCTTTATTCCGTTTTATTTATTTTTAGTGGAAGTGGCGAGCGAATTTCTTGAGGACAACTGCATACACATAACTGTCAACATTCTGCCGCCATTATAATTGTGAAATTACCAGCGTTCTCTTCTCTAGCCTAACCGGCAACGCGTGACGGAGAGAACAGGTAGCTGCATCAGGACTTATAATGAATGTATGCGACAATTGCGCCTATGTAGCTGATGTTTTAAAGTTGTTGTTGCAACTATATACATGTAAATTTACTTTTGTGCTGCATAAATATCCGCGAGGGATGTGTGCGGTAAAAATGCAGGCATCAGGTTGTCGATGGAAGAAGAAGAAAATAATTTTTCGAAGTCTCAACACAATATTTATTCTTTGTCAATTTAACCACAGAATTTATGGTAGAATAAGAAGAGTTGGCTGTGTATGTTCATATGTATATAGTATATTATTTTACTAAAAAAAATTTCAGGGCGTCACATACATATATACAAATTACTTAAGAAAGCTTTATAAAATAAATATGATTTAAAGAGTGTGTTCTTTTAGTGTTTCAGAAGTACCCTTTTCAATAAAATACAGATCCTACAAAAAGATGTAAAAATTTGCAACTGACCCGACAATGCCTACAAAAGACAAATAAGAAGCCCATTAGCTTTTAGGCGATTAAAATAGTTATGGCAAACCAAAAACCTTGTTGGTGTTTTTGACTCCAGGTTTGCTTCCAAAAAAGGAAGGAATAATATTTTTACATACAAATCACATTATTCGGTAAACTTCGAGGTTTCAAGAAGTCTAAAAAATCTATTTATTACTCTGCGCACTTCAAAAATTACTTAACCGTAAAGTCATAAATGTGCCTCATCAATGACGCGAGCGAAATATGTCGAAGTATTGCCAAATATGTTAAGATATGAGTTTGGAACATAACTTCCCATTAGATATCGCCGTAAGAGTTTGCAATGGAATATAGTATTCCTAAGGATACTCAAAGTAAATATCACAGGAATTCATCAGGGTGGATAGCTATATATTTTGAAAATTCTACACCCTTAAATAAAAACTCTTTATATAGAAAAATGTAAATACAATTTAATTTCGAAGACTTTTTGTTAAGTATCAAGATCTGCATAGAAATTGGGAGACAAACATTTCTGGGTGTAAATATTGTACTAAAATTCATTGCCAAAGTAAAAAAATTAAAAAAAAAACTCAAGCCTTTATATTATGTAAAATATATGAGGAACCGAATATTTTTTATTTTAAATAATTTTAAATTCTGTACAAAAGGTAAGTAATTTAGACTTTTAAGTAATTTGAAAGAAGTTTCGAAAAGCAGTTGTAGTCATAACAATAACATAATATCAAGGCTAATGTTATGAGTTCTAAATCCATTTTATCTGTACTTTGGAATCTTATCGAAATGGAAAGTTTACCAAAGATTTAAAACTGGTCAGCAGGAACACTTCTGGAAGATTGTTTGAGAACTTTTTAGAGTTAATAGGGTTAAGCTATGCAAATCTTATTTTCACCTTTAGGAGAAACGTTAGAAAAGAAATGAGTATATTCGATATGAGGTATGGGTAAAAATACGGTCGGTCTTCAATTCTTGTTTTCGGAATCAATAAAACTAAGGATATTTTCTTAATTGCTTAGTTGTATAATAATTATTCAGCGCATTTATCGGTATTAACCTTTTTCAAGCTTTGAGTATTTAAGTTAATACAGTTCTATTCTTGAATAATTTTTCATGATGGATAATATCAATAACTTTATCATCATTAAGGGGTGTATCTATCATTCTTGTGCCTTATCTAGCGATGAGCGATATATAAATAGACAGTGCTTCACATTAAGTTTAGATGTTATTACTAACATTTACGCACAACCAACATAAACAATTATAAATATGTATGCTCGCATGTACAATTCACATTATAAATATGTAAAAAACATATATCTTTGAATATTCATATATAATAACTTTTATAATCTCAAATTCAGTTCTACGAACAATCTCCTACAATTTTCGTCTGAAAGCGCAAGCAAGTTGCGAATTACAAAAAAATTAATTTGCAAAGTTGACAAACAAGTCAGACATACTTGTAATTGAATCTTTAAGCGCATGTTAAAATTTCTGAATACAGATTCAAACATAACATATATATATGTACATATTTTAATGTTATGTTACCAGACTATAGACAATTTAAAATATATTTTTGGAATAACTTGCTTGAATTGGAGTACATTAAGAACTGGAACTAAAATCTCAAATAAATCATCGTAGAAATAATTTTCCCTTGACGGGATAAACATCAATCAGACTACAAATTTATATAATATATTTTTGGTAAGAACTCATATGGTTATTAGGGATACCATGTAGAAGTAGAAGAAGTAAATATGCGTGTAAGCGATCTGCTATATTCATATTCAAACTAGTTCTGTTAAATTGCAGTTTTTAGTTCATATAAGCTAACTTTACTGATGCGTTTTCTTTTAATTTATGTTATAATTATAATTATTTATTTCCTTTTTCGACTATATTTAAATATTATCATATTTTTTGCTGCGAATGAAAATTATTCAGCTCCGGAATATATAGTTGATCCAATGGATCGTATTGAAACACACTTAAGCATTAATCATACAATTTTTATCACAAAGGTGACCATTTGAAACAAATAATGTTACTCATCCGCCATGTCATGCTTTATTTTACTAGACTGTGAGGCGAATCTGTTGATGAATAACGATAAAAATATTGCAAAAAATAAAAGTTAAGTTTAGTTTTATATTTGAGTTTGAAAGATAAATCTAATGATCCAAGAAAAAAAAATACTAATTTTATATATATCTTAACAATATAAATTTATATATATTAACAATGGCAATGAACAACAATATAAATGAAGTGTTCGCAAAGGGAAAATAAATGACTATGAGACTATGAAATTAAAGACGGAATGCGAAACCTCAGAAAATTTTCAAAAGCAAAAACTTCCAATAACAGTTTTTCCATTGCAAACTAATTTCCGAGGCAATTTCCACCAAGAAAAGGCTTCTCAAATGAAGGTAATTCTCTGGAAGAGGATTTTGTTATATCTTAGTTAGTAGAGATTAGCTAGAGGTATGAAAAAGTGTGAACTTTTTCACGTATAATTCAAATTCAGAAAATTAGGTAGCCAATTTGAAAGGCTGACTTAAATAGACGATCAAAATCAAACCACAATATACATTCCCAAATTATTATAAATCAAAGAAATAAACTGCTTATAGAATCAAAAATGGTTAGAAAGATTCTAAAAATATTCAGTGTCCACGCGAAATCCATGTAGTAAGGTTAGCGAAACATGCCAGCAGATATATAATCGAAATTAACATTATTTACTAGAGACATATTCAAAATAACTTATGTACATATATATATGTTGCCTAAAGAAAAAAAATTTGCTCTTGACTAACAATAAAATTTTGACATGTATTAAGTGACTCTGACACTACACATCGTTGATGCGTCTCTTACAAGAGCTGTGACCTTCCTAAATACTTGCCTCATATATGTATAGCTCAGAGTACAACAACTTAGTTGGATATTACACAACGATAAAATCTTTTCCACTTTGTAGGTGATTTAACCCTTGACATAAAAGTGTTATTTATTCAACTAACATTATTCATAAGCAAACACTTGACACCGTTGGCGTTGATTATATGCATAATGGAAATGAAGAATGGATTTTTACTACTAAACTATAAATAAATGCTACTAAATAATAAATAAATAATTATCATTATCTAACAGTTCAGTTTGATCTAGACTTGGCGTATTCTAACTTATTCCTCATACTTGTATATTAAATTTAGTAAAAAATACACCATTATTCCTTGAGAAGACTTTAGATGGCTTTAGTAATCCACATCTTGTGCTGAAAACGTGCGGTTGAGTTACGCATTAGGGCGTTTGAAAGAAATGTCCTACTCAAAAATTTTTTCATTCAGCCTTCTGACTGCTTGACTAAGTAACGCTAGTACACGCGTCAAAGATTAACACCAGTAAAGAGAAAATTTGTAATATTTAATAGGGTTCTTCGATAGCACGATAACGCAATGTAAGGGCCTGAAAAATGGAATAGTCTTTCCAGCTGCGAATCGCAACATATCTATCAACTTCTGAAGCGAATGATAAGTGGTGATTAATCGTTGGACACAATTATAAACAGTCGCAGACATATACCATGTACATGTTTGGACATACATACATATATACTCACTGTAAATGCCCTTAGAAGCTAGACATAAGTATTATAATTTATATCGTATTAATTTCTATGACTTCCCGGGTTAAATTACTTTGAAAATAGCAGATGGAGTGCTTATAAGTACATTTATTTCCTGTTCGACTTATTATTTTATTTAGTTATTTTTTTGTTGCACTGTTAAATTAGCAGTATTTCGATTCTAGTTACAGTTTTAATGGTCTGGCATTTAATAAAATTACATAGGATCTCCTTTTTTACTGACACAGGCACCACTTAATACAATGCACTTATAAATATGTAAAATAATTAGGTGTATATAAATATGACTGTATAATTTACTCGTCGTTGAGGCGTGAAATTCACTTTAATTCTAATTTTTTTTGTTATGTTGTTTTGGTTATTTTATGCTTAATAAATATTTATGTATGTGATAAGCGAGAACAAATTCGCCTGAACTTGTAACAGAACTTATGACAGAACCAAGTTAATTAATACATTAGATTTAAATAAAATTCAAAGCCTTTGGCCACTTATAAGCATAGATCCACAGATTCGCCTTGTAAAAGCTTCTTCTTTCGTCCATAATGCGGAAAATTGTCGTTCTACAAAAATCAACAAATTATAAATATATACCCACACTATATACATATATATATGGTAAGATATTTATGTGAAGAGCCAATATTGTGTACAATTTGGGGATGACAGTTTACCTAAAAGAAATAATGAAATGGCACAATTAATAACTACCGTTATCTTCATAGATTGCGTTAAAGCGAAACTGCGCGCAGTAAAAGGGAATACCTTGTATTATTTAAACAATAAAATACTTTAATTAGGAAAATTACTGTTAATTTTTCAAGACAATCTCCTTTCGATACGACATACTCTTGACTCAGTGACTTTTCAAGCCATATTGAAAAATACGTTTTCTTCGGTATGCCTGCAATAAATTTCTGCTAAATAAGCGTTTTTTTCAAGTGTGCAAACAGAAATAAGTCGGAAAGAGGGAAAATCGGAGAACGCGGCGATTACAGTAGCACTCATAATCTAATTTGGAAGTAGCAACAGCAAAGCTGTGAGCTGTACGTTGTATTGCTGGAATTTTTTGCAAATAGAGGTTTGTTTCTTTTAGAAATCGGCTCGATATTACAACCCTATGACTGTTTTTTTTTTCAGATATTCAATGCGATTCACATTTTATGAACGCAATTGTAAACTTTTGTTACGCTATCCTCTGAGAATATCAGGGATTTGCTAATCAAATACCAATGTATGTTTTCACTTCACAATTTCCCTTTAAAAAAACGCAACCAATCACCGACCGACCTCGCTCCTTTTTCGGTTTCTCCAAGATCAGTAGACACGATCTCCTCACACGCTTTCAAAACGAAAATGCGGGTTCACTTCGACTAAAATTTTGATAGGAACCGTCACCATAGTGAACTTTTCTTGAACCATCGCACGGTGAGTATATGTACCCATCAATATCATATTATCAGAACGACCTCGTAAATCCCTACACCTAATTCTTTACATTTTTTGTTTTAAATCTTAGTAACTTGGATTATTTTTCCTTAATAAGTTAAAATCGTGCCCTACATTTAATAAATGGTGCAATTAAACCACATAGTCATGTAGCGCTCACCTGATCAGAGCAATCCACTGGCGCCAACGAAATATCACGTACTGCACGAAATTTACCGCAATTATTCAAGTGCTCATTTTCCATGTGGCGTGGCGAAATACATCCAGCAGGCTGAGTATGGCCATCAGTACAGGGGGAGCCGGGGGCTTTAGGGGCTGCTTTAGAGGATTCAAAAAATTGATTTTTTTGGATTGGTTTGGGAGGGAAAAAAATAGGTGATTATAGGCTTTATAGTTATATATTAAAATATCACTGGATACGAATTCTTTGACAGTCTGCCTTTGGGAAGCAATTGCCCGATGCATCTCGCATGTGCATTTGTCGGACGGCGAACACGATGCAGGTCGCAATTTTTATCGGAATCAAAAAATTCAAAGATATTCATATTTTTTAATAATTTAGCTTTTAGTTAAAACAAAAAATACAAAAACAATGTAAAATTAAAAAAAAAATATATGAAAAAAGTGGTTTTTGACCAAAAAAACATTTATTTATGTTGTTTCAATATATGCTCAAACTTAATTTTTCTTAGTTTTTTTTAGTTTAAATAGAAGATAATTGAATGCCAAAGATAATAAAGTTTTCCCTAATTCCATACGAAGTTTTTTTTTCTATCGCGCCCGCCAATTAAGAAAAATCGTAAAAATGAAAAACCAAGAAATCGCGAGGCAGAAACTGGAGTTAAAATTAATATAGCGAAGGCAAAATTGATGCGCATCAACACAACCGAAACGCCATACCCACAGATCGCTGGAATATGTCTCGAAGAAGTCGACGAGTTTTGCTATTTAGGTAGCATCATATCTAAAAAGGGTGGATCAGCAGCCGATATACGAAACCGTATATCCAAAGGTCGCGCTGCCTTCGGAATGTTGGATAAAGTCTGAAGATCAACACATATATTCACGTACGAAACTAAAGATATTCGATTCAAGCGTGAAATATATGGCTGTGAGACGTGGAATATTGAAGAGAATCGCTGCAATCCTTTTTTAATCGATGTCTTCGTAAAATTTTGCGGATATTCTGGCCTAACGTTATTAGCAATGCTAATCTCTGGACCTTAACCAAAGAGCTACCGATCCACATCGAAATTCGACGCCGTAAATGGAAATGGATCAGCCACACTCACGTCTCATGACGAGATTAGTAGAAGAGCGCTAGATTGGAATCCGCCGAAGATGCGGTAAACTAGCCAACACCTAGTGACAGGAAGTCGAAGAAAATTTAAATTTGTAGCTGTAAATAAAATGAATTATAATTTATTTATTGAGGCCGTTCCACCAAGGAACTAGTCACTTACTCAAGAAAATGGCAACTATGACTTTAACATTTGATGCTAACTGCTTAAGCTGAGTTGACCCATGCACATATGTATATACGAGTACATACATACCACTGAATCAAAGGACGCTTTGTCCACTTAAATTTTTTTTTTAAATTTCATGGTATTTCAATATTTCAAAGAATAAAAGCACGTAAGTGATGGCAAGAATTTATAATAGATTGTTGGTCGCAATAAAAAATAAAAATGTTAAAAACAAAAAGAAGATTGCTTATCACAGTGTAAACATTTGTTGAGAGCGTTTTTGCCATACTGAGCTATAAAGTTGGTAAACAAATTTGCTTTCAGGTAATATATTTCAGGCCTTGTAGTAAACTCGTATATGTACAGCATATTTATTGAAGCTAATGCATTAGCAACACAAGCCCTAAAGTAAGCTTTAGTTCACTTCGAAATTTAATTACTGTATGTGTACTTACATACCTACGTGAAATTTTTTCTCATTATTTTTCATTGGCTTGTAACCACACCTGCAGTAAGTTGTTCAGTCCGAAGCACGACGTTACTTAAAAATGCATTAAGCGTATGCAGTGTGACACATCATAACAGTTTAATAGACTCGGTTAATGCAGACACCGTAAAGTATTTTGAAAGACTTGCATATTTAATGAAGGGTGACTCTAGGTCAAAAATATTCGTGATTAAAATATACTTACGAGGTGTGTTCAGAAAGTTTCGCGAATTTTGAATTTTCGCGGGTTACGTATATTCGAATTTTTTGTTTCGTTATATTGGTACTCATCTCTCACTTATGCCGACAAGCTCGGCCATTTTGAATGTTCATTTAGTTGTTGACAGCTGCTTTGCTTGCACGTGTTTTGGATCGTCTTCGATTTTTACCTTTTCAAAAAAATTGTTCAAAGAACCTGTATCAAATTTTGTGTGAAAAACGAAAATAATTCCGAATGTTGACTGTGGCATACGGAGAAGCTACTTTGGACCGAAGCAATGTTTAGCAAAATGTTCTCAGAAGGCAGAGAACATGTGACAAAAATTGGCTTTTGCACCACGATAACGCCCCTGCTCACCCATCGTTGCTTTTTCTTGTTCCCTTAACTGAAGAGGCCCATGAAAGGACGACGTTACGCTTTTCTTGACGAGATAAAGACGGCTTCGGAGGAGGAGCTGAAGAAGATAAAAAAAAAGATTTTTTGACGTGCTTCGAAGATTGGAAAAACCGTTCGCACAAGTATTTCATGGGGATGACTTTGAAGGAGACAAAATAGATATTCATAAATAAATAAAGAATTTTTGAAAAAACACAAAATTCGCGATACTTTTTGAACACACCTCGTATATGCCCTCATAAAAGTTGCTTATATAAATTGATAAGAAAACTAATCGTAGAAAAAGTGGCACAGAACTTTACAAAGTCTTCAGATCATTTTAGTAGCGAAGTATTGGCTAATTCGTAAACATTTTATATGAAATAACAGGTTTATGCCGCTAAACAATTTTTTTCCTCTAATTGTTAGATCTGACCTGGATGTTGGCCAGGCCCTAACCCTTATTTCTCCTAAATATCTAAGGCTCCCTTGCTCGTTCCGAGAATAATATAAAATGATCTTAACACTTGGAAGTTAACCTGTTGTGTGTTGTTTGTATGATTTGAGCTTATGTGTAAACAGTTGTTTTGCCCTTTTTCAATCCAGATCTAAGCTGCTGAAAGTCAAGTAAACAAATGCAATACACATATTACTTTTAAATCAGTGGAAAAATGTAGAGTTGGCATAATCTTCGAAATCTGTTACAACAAAAATACACAACATTGCACTTTTAACGGTGTTCGCTGAACACCATACCAAAGGTCAATTTAGAACGCTTTTGAAGTTGGAAAATTCGTTTTATTATATTAATACAACATGATTTTAATAGTTATACTATTGGATCCGGCCACACGTTGCTGTGGTATAAATTGTATGCTATTATTCATGTCATAAACTATTCAATACAGTGAAATATTTTTTATAGGAATCCAAAGAATTGTCGTTGAGATTTAATTTTGAATATGTTCATACAAATAAATTATATTGGAAAAAACAACGAATTTAAGGCTGCCTTTTTATTGCTGGTTACCAGTATTTCTGTCCAGTTAATAGGGTTGTCCACTTATAACGGACTTCACTGTATTTTTATTTATGAATATTTTTCAGCATCCTATCTTCTAAGTTGACTCGAACAGTGTGCTAAATTTTACTAAAATCGGTTCAGTAGTTTAGGAGTCCATCGCGGATAAACAACGTGACACTTGACTTTTATATATAAAATTATTCTTAATTATTTATAGGGATAAAAATTTACAAATTTATCTAATTTATAACATTTGTTTTATGCTTCAGAAAATTAAAAAGAGAATAATATAAAACGTTTAATAGTAAAAAGGATTAATGAAAGTTTTCAGTTGAAGAGCAAAATGTAATAATTTTGGTTTTGTAAAATATAAAGAAGTATGATATATCTTCGAGCAAAATATTAAATCTTTTTTGATGTTATTTTAAGTAATCGAGCAAAATTTTAACATAGACTTCTTCAAATATCAACATTAAAATATTAACTTAAACATGTACAACAGTAAAAAACGAATAAATTACGTTAGGGTTGTCACTTTTTTAAAGAAAATAAATCTGAACTCTTCCCAAAGCTTTTCGATGAGTTCTGTATGTAATTAATATTTTTATATTTTCCTAAAGTTGAGTTTCGCAATCTATATTTCTACTTAAGCAAATTTCCTTTGAAGCTACTTTAAAGTAAACATAATTATTTTATTATTTACTTGAAACAAGTCTTTAGATATTTTTAAATATATTATAGCATAATATTTGTACAAATAAATCAGTATTGTGGTACATCAGAATTAATTTCGCATAATCTATTTCTTAATTTGCTCACAATTCTTGGAGATTCTACTAATCACAAAATGCATATATAATGACACAAGGTTAATTTATTTTAATGCAAGTTAAATGAGGTAGCAAAAATCTGTCAATCTTAATTTACCATGCAAATCTTGCTCATACGCCTTTAGTTTAATCCGAATTGTATATTAATGCAAGAGTTGGAAGGTATGATGATTTTGGTGTATAATAGAAGGACAGTAAATGTATCTTTATTGTCGGATAATGACTATATTATAGAAGTTAACAGCAAAATCGACCATCATTACATGCCGTTATAAACAGATAAATTAATATATGCAGAGGAGTAGTTTAAAAATCAATAAAATACTCTCACAGCAAACATTCTCACATATAGGATATTTTTGAATATTTTCCAAGTATTTCACTGTCCACAAATAATATTTATCAATAATCTGATTAACTTTCTTCCACCAGGTGGAGAAGGACCTGGGTTCACTTGGAATATCCAATTTTCGTCATGTAACGAAAAGAAGAAACGACTGGCGCGCTGTTGTTAACTCGGCTATAATCGCGTAAGCGGCAAAGTAAGAGGAATTCAATTTCTCTGTCTATCTTACTCATATTCGAAAGGCGAAAAAGCCGTCATAACATCCAAGATGAGACACATTTTATAAGAACGGTGAACCTCAGATATTGAGAAGCGCTAGATTTGTTAGTCGTGAAAGAACTAACTCACAACAAAGAAGTTCACTTAGAAAACAGGGATTCATGGCTCATCGATAACAATGACTACATATATGGCCCAATTTAAGTCAAGGATATTGTTCTAACCTCAAAGTAATGATTGTAAATAGCGAGGAATAAGTTAAAATTGAACTTTTGAATTGTTTTTTGTACAAGTATACTATCAGACACGGACGAGGGTGAAAATAGTGGCACTGTTCGATAATATACATATATACCGGATGTCATACACTTAATATAAAATATTCAATATTAAAAGAGTTCATCTTATCCTTTCCTTTGCATCTTATCTGTATATTTCTGTCATTTAAGCAATTGTTTGTAACGCTTTGATATTTTTTATCTGTAACATTGGTCTTTAAATTTTTCGTCTTCGGGCACTGAAACAAAAAATCGTTTGCCTTCGAATTAAAACTCATGATTGCGTAACTCATTCTAAACAGACGGGTTAGTTCGTCTATTTTTGACACTGAATCTTATAACATAATGTTTCTAACATCATTAAAATATATTTTAATAAATAAAACTACCGGCAGGCAGAAATGATGTAACGTTTAAAACAAACATTTGTTTGGCAACTTTTGATTTTATAGATCATCATTTAAGTTGCAGTCGAAACTCTCAAACTACGTTTGCCATGAGGTTGTACTCAGAAGAAAATATCGGAAAACCCATAAATATATATATCAATGATCAGAGTTGTGAGCTGAGTTGATTTAGCCATCAACTGTCCATTCGTTTATACGCGACTTAGTCCTTCAGTTTCATTAGTGAAAACGTTTTTATTTGTCTAGATATCTTCATGAAATTTTAAACGCGGAATTGTCCAACGGTTTTTGAGCATTTTTTAGATCAGGCCACTCAAGCTGCCTTACAAAATTACGCAAGGATATTTTTATAAACATTTATGTTATAAACAATTTAAATGTCAAACCTGTTTCTTAGACAAATTGCTATACAACAGAAAAATTCTTATTTTTCCCCGTTTAGTACAATGTTGTATCGAAAACTGAAAATCTATGCTATAAATACCCAACAGTTGTGGATTATATTTTAAACTTGCTTATAATAAATTAATTAAAAACAAATCCAAATGCTTGTTAGTAAAATATACTCAATCCCAATCACAGCTTTATTTAAATTAGTTTCTATAGCGAAGTGTAATTACCAAAACTGCTAATTTTCTTTTAATTGTAAATTTCATATTAAAATTTCTACGAGTTGGAATGAAAATTTATTTGGGTAAGCCATAATAATCACACTCTAGTTTTGTGAGCACTTTGTTTTACTACAAAGCCGCGCAGCCATACACGCAAGCATACGTGTTATTTTTACGCAGGCACATAAAATACAATTGTCTTGGAAATTCAGTGAATTCAGAGAACTATTCAGCTATTCAAAAACAAACAATTTGTATGCAAATTAGACTTGTTTGTATTAGTTTAGCTTCTGTTTGCAAACATACATACTTGAGCAACAATTACAAGTAATTAATATGTGTCACATAATATTGGCAATGCGAAAAGGGTTTCGAAGCTTCAATTGGAAATTAGTGGCGGTTACGTTGCAGATTTTCTTTGAAATTGCAAAAGGAACAACGGCATGGATATGGAATTGTATTTGTGCCTTGCAACCCAACAAGAAAAATATTTTAATTTAAATTTCGCCCGAAAATCCCAATCGTCGAATTGGAATTGGTGCTTGAGAATCGACGATTAACAGTTAGAGTTCTTAGTGGCACCGTTAGAATATCGAAGGAATCAGTGAAAAACATTTCGAGAAAATCTATGCTATACTATGCTTTCACTTGCGCTTAAGGAAAGTGGAAGCACCATTGCTTCCAAAATTCCTCAACATGTTCGACATAGCAACGTCGCGTTGACGTCTGTGAAACGATGCTTTCCTACTACCAGGATGCCATTAAACACATTATTACCACCTCAAAGCAGATTTATCAGGCAATCAAAGTGTAGTGTAATAAGTTATGTCGCGCGAGTTTTTTACTTTTTTCCATTCTGGTTAAAGTTAAAAATTGTACATAAAAGTTGAAAAGTAAAACTGTATTGTACCTTAACATAGAATATGCGGTCTTTATTTTGCAAAAAAAAAATTATTCTTCTAATGCATCTATGAAAAAAGTTATGACATAATATGCCTGAGACTCGATTTAGTCCAATGAGTTTTGTCCGACACTGTATATACTTTTTTATAGGATTGCCGTCATTTCTTACTGAATGTTGCGCTAATCAGGGTACACAAACTTTAGTGTCTAGTTCAAATGGTTACGCAATACTACGTTACACTTATACATAGACGGGCATTAAAATCAAAGAAGACAATGCAAAATTTGGTGATTTTCGACATTGAAATTTTCACCAATATTGCATACAACTAGTAGGGGTCCATGAGCAGTAGAATGGTAGATTGCCACCGATGAGCGTAAACTTAGAAGTCATTATCATAAAGAATCAGAGTATCTATAAACTTATAATTGAGCTATTTTACAAACGAGATGCTTAACT
>NW_017534407.1:2751249-2780662 GCF_001853355.1 Bactrocera latifrons
AGGTTGTTGACCTGTTTTAAAGTAAACAGGGAGGCCATTTACTCATGAAAGGAAAACAAAGGCTCAGTGACTCAGGGTTGATGTCTTGGCTAAATGAAACTCAAACAAATTTTATGAGAAGCCGCCATTAAACGAGAAAATTTCTTTAGTTTCTTTCCACCATAATGACATTTTTGCTAATTGAGATTATCCTGAACAAGGTACAGAAAATTTACTGAATATTATTATTTATGATGTTTACGCTCGATGTACAGAAATTATATCCTCTAAAATGCCGTTTTAACTGATAAATAAGATGCTGATAATACAGCAAAAAAACTGATTTACTCCGAAACTTAAAAAAGCTATATTTTGCCGATTCCAAATATGTAAGTTGGTACGCAAAATTTTTCTACCGAGTGTATGCASTTAAAGTCCCAGTAGTATTTTTGGGGACACCGCAACATTGCTATATTAGAGTATAAGGAAGAACTATATACTTACACTAATTGGTATATCTACAAGAGTGATTAGTGCAAGTGTGTTTGTAGGTATATATATATATATATATGTATATAAATATAGGTCTAACCAGCGATGGACGACAACTCACGAGCATCCCACGAGCACAGAGCTTTTACGCATTTGTTTACATTTGCTCATTTCACAACACAAGATTTCATTCACAAAAATCCACTGCGACATCATCAACCCGGGTTGTATAAAACGACGCTGTTGCGAGTCATCAAAAGTTAGTCCTGTCGTTGATTTCGTGCAGTTTAGACGTACTGCGTGATACCCGGAAATACGATGAATATTCGCTAGTATTGTCGTATAGTTTTTTCAAGTTTCTTTTTGCAAAAGAAAGCGAAAGTAACGGAACTCTGTTGAACGGAATTTGCTTGAGTGATTTATTGAAGCGTTGTGACTATGACGTATCTTAGTCTCGTTATTCTTTTATGAAAATATGCAGCTGAGGTCTGTGTATGAGAGTGTTTTGTGCTTGTTTCATCAGTTTTTGTTGAAAATGATACGCAGCAACATTTAACTGAAAAGGAATTATTTCTGTGCCAGGCGTTGCAAGTGAATATGTTGAAATATAAGGCTTAAAATTATATTGCCACATAAATTATGTCAACAGCAAAAACAACATGGCCTTAAGTGCTGTTTGGGGGTGATATACGGCTAATAGTCCTTCTGTGCAGTTTAAGATCTTCTTAATTTATGTTTAAATAAATAAAGTTGGAACTGTGCGGAAATAATGTAGAAATATAAATTTGGTGCAAAATATTTAAGAAATTATTTAGTAACTGATGAAATGAGATATTTTTACCTGCCTTGCGAACACTCTTGCTTCTGATTTTTTTGTAGTTTTTCTTTGTTAACAAGAACTAAGCTTGATACGTCCTTTTCTTACTCCAAAAGTTAAAATGCGGGTAGTTGGTATTTGAAAAGCTTTGTTAAATTAAACAGCAAAAAGCGTAATTACTTTAATGACTGATTAGTTTTCTTTCTCCCTCTGGGTATAATTATTCTTCATGAAAAACTGAAAGTATTAAGTAGTAGTAGTATTTGTACAAAGAACAGATTTTGTTCACCTGAAGCATGTGTGTGGCTAATTAAATTAAGTGAGGTAAGGAAAGCATATTTGTTAATTGGAGAGAAGAAAATGATTTCATACGGTATGTGGAGGCCAAGATAATTACTGAGTTTGACCACTTGTTAATCAGAGCTATCAGATATTATAACATTTTCTTAATTCCAAATTACAGAAGAGCATTCCATATCTACGAGAAATGTTAATGGATTTTAGATTATTTGGATGGATTAAGTTTGAAAATCGGTTCAGAAGCCGTGACATATATTTTCTGTCGCTGACATGCTCCAAATGGAGTTATGATTTAAAATTAACCCAGGCAGTTTATCATATATGTAGTTAAGCCGGTGGATGTTATTATAAATAAATTAATCACGCATTTTTAATATACTTTTATTTTAAATCTTCTCTAACGACCGATATATACGGTATAAAGTCAACTGAAAGAAGTAATAGAAAAAATAAAGAGGTACAGTTAAGCTAAGTTCGGGTGTAACTTGCAGCTTGGATCAAAGCCAGGGAAATACCTTCAGGTGCATAAGGTTTATGGGTCAGATGAGGTCAAGGGCAACAACACGCTCTCTCAATTTTCTTAATATAACTCACATATGGTTTAAAGTCGAACGGAAATCAAACATTTTTCTATTAGATATATGGAGGCTAAGAAATTATTAATACGCTTCAACAAAGTTTTGACATACGGACATACTATTGTTAAAAAGAACGGTATCTCTGAATTGATATAAAACTTGGTTCACTCCAAATTGGTAAACCATCTTGTATCTACTGTCGCATAACTAATCATCAATTGCAACCTATTTTCTCGTATGTTTCTGTCAATTATTGAATTCCATTTAAAATAATCCCGTAATGTCGGACAATATTCTTCCCAAAATATTTAAAACTAGCAAGAGCACAGCTACACGAATTCGAATAAATGCGGTGTTAATTGCATGCTATGCCACAAAATATCCCAACAGATCAGAGAGAAATGCTTATGGGCGACGAAACTTACATTAAACCTACAAAAAATGCATGTATAAATGTATAAGAGTCGGGCTTTCGTCTCTTGAAAGGATACTTGAAAAAGACGCTTATTGCCCTTCATTCAGCACCATCGGACATCAGTAAAGTTTTGTCTGAATTTAGCCACATTTCAATATTCGAAAACTCTAAATCATTGGTACAAAGAATATGGCACCGATTGCATTTCAGAGGCCATGAACCTACCTAACTGCCCACAACTTCGCTCAATTGAGCAATAATAAATTATAATAATAATACCCAATGCTTACCCTCCTCCCGCCCAACCCACGCGAGGGGCGCAATCCGCGAACGAGTGGAATTAGCCGAGTCAAAAAAGGCAAAAGGCAAGGTTTTAAGCGTTGCGATCTTAAGCTTCTCAGCTACAGAAACAAAAATGTCAACAGCCAAAATTAAGAATTAGATTAAAGTTTATAATTTTTAGATGTTACGTGTTAAGAGTATATAAAACCATTTTTTTTAACGGTAAAGAGTGAATCTGTAGATCAAATGTGATGGAAAGAGAATTAAAATCGTGACATACGAGTACACGGCGGAATGGTTCGTTTAACTCGAAATTTGTTCTAGAAAATTTTGGAAGTAAAGTGTAGACCACACTGCCTGGTAGAGCGAGCGGGAATGTTAAAATTAATATCAGCCAAGAGAGATGGGCTACAGACTGACCCATTGATGAGTTTTACAAGAAATATTATACCAAGCATTTCCCTACGACTAGCGAGTGTATGGAGATTTATAAGCTTTAAACGGTTAGTGTAAGGGGGAAGATTTAAATTGGAATCCCAATGCAAATGATTGTAAAAATAATTTTTGTGATAAGCGGATCTCTAAATTCTTTAGACCAACGTTTAACAAAACCACGTTTAGCTTTAAAAACCATAGAAGATGTTTGAAGATTAAAATTGAGTTTGGGGTCCATAGTTACTCCCAAGTCAGCAAAACTGCATACTTGCTCCAATCGAAAGTTTTGTATTACGTATGAAGTAGGGTCTACAGATCTACGTGAAAAGCACATCGTTTTACATTTTTTAAGGTTCAATGGCATGTCATTTCTAACACACCAAGAAACTAGGTTTTTAAAGTCTGTTTGCAACTGACATCTTTCTCTATTTGAGGTGAATGATTTAAAAAGTTTTACATCGTCAGCATACAATAAAACTTTTGAAAACTTAACAACAGATGATATGTCATTAATAAATAACAAGAACAGAATTGGACCAAGATGGCTACCTTGAGGAACGCCTGAAGGAACATTGTTTATGTCGGAAAGAGTATCGTTAAATCTGACTTGTTGAATTCTATTACTAAGATAAGAAGCAACCCACTTTAGAAATATTGGTTGAAAACCAAGAAKATCAAGTTTATTCAAAAGAATTGAATGGTTTACTTTATCAAAAGCTTTACTAAAATCTGTGTATATAACATCAGTATTCTTATTCTCCCTAAAGCCCGTTATTGTAGATTTCCCTTTACAAAAACCGTGCTGAGAACAAGAAATTAGTGGAGAGATCCGGAAGGTTATGTCGTCTGTTATAATTGYTTCAAAAAGTTTAGGTATTGCAGACAACTTTGCTATYYCSCTATAGTTTTCAATAGATGACCTAAATCCACTCTTATGCAAAGCAATTATAAATGACTTTTTCCATATGGATGGAAATAAGCCTTGCATAAGAGATGAGCTAAATAGTTTTGTTAGGGGTAGGTATATATATTTTTGGCACATTTCTTAAGAAAGCACGAGATAATCATAACTGGGCCATAATTGTTGGAAAATTGTTGTTAAAGATTAATCTGCCGCTGAAATAACGCGAAGTTTTGTGCAGCGACTTATGGGAGTGATTTATAAAATAGCAGGCAAATTTATTCGAAAAAGCGATGTGTAATTTTACATTTTGTATTCATATATTCATATTCATATATCATATTGTAATTTTATCTGTCTCTTTGTCCACTTGAATAAGATTATCTCACTGCTGTGTTCACTTGTATTTGTTTTATCACTTTGTATAATAATTGTACACTTTGTTTGAAAACGTTTTGCTCTCCACGTTCACTTGTGTAAAATTGTCTTTCGACTTCTGGTTGGCGTTATACTATACTTTCGCTTATGAAAAACGCGGGAAAGTAATTTTTTTTATCTCCTCTTTCGCCTGTTGAGTGAAGTTGGGGTGGTTGATATTCCTCGGCATTACATCTCTATTACTTTATATAATTTGTGGGAGTAATGCAGAGGAGTATTTGTTTGGATTAAACATTATCTGAAAAGTGAATAAATATGCTTGCGTTTGGTTTATTACTTTTAAGAAATGGCTTCGACTTAATGCAATTTGATAACAAAATTGCGTGAATCGTGCTTTAATATATCTTACCGGTTGACCGAAGATGTACCTTCAACCTCTTCAATTGATGAAAATATTAAAATATGTGTAGAATATGGTGCTATTTATTGTGGCAACTCGCTCTGAACAATATATTTTACAAATATGTATGTTTGTTATGTACAGGCGGACGGAGGAGCATAAGGAAATCAAAGTCCATCTGCTCTTTTAAATTTTAAACGTTCACATTGAATAATCTGTACGTTGAATCTATTCTCTTTAAAAAGCGAACTCCTAAGTGACTGATCTGTTCAAATTGATTGAATTTATTAGTGCTCCATTTTCTGACAAGTGGATTTAAATTTGTGCATATGCACAATAAAAGAAAACGAACACGAGAAAACACAAGAAGATGGCTATACTGCAGTCTTGTTGTTTTTGGAAGACGGTGCGTACCGGCAGCATGGCAAGCGCCATCTACACTTTGGTAAGTACTTACTATATACTTAAGTACTTATGTGGAATTTTTACTTGTGCATACATATATGTATATATAGAAGAATACGAATATTTGTGTGGCAAATAATATTACTATGCCATAGCTGTGTTAAGATTGACAAGCGAGTAACATAACTTTCATTTTGACGTCCATAACGAGGTATAAATATTTTTATGGTTAGGACTTAAAGTGCGATTTAACTTATCGTATTTCAAAGAATATGAAGTTAGTAAAAGTTGGCTCTGCGAGCCATTTTTATCAACGCTACATTTGTATATAAATATTTATTATCGCTAGTGCTTGTTTTTACATTAACATATACGCAGTTTAAGTTTTCCTATGCAGAATAAAAATTACAAGAATTTGCTCATTAGAAACTTTCTACAAACAGTTGATTGCTACTTAATTCAACATCCGTCAATCATTGATTTCGAAAAACCGAGAATCACAGAATTTTGCTGAACATTCTTTAAGGCAACTATAACAATATTAAACCTAGCCTAGCATTTAGACATATACGATATAGTCCAAAAATAAATACATACTGGGGTTTCCAATAAGAGTGTTAAGATTAAAAAAAAAAAATTGTTAAGAAAATTCAAGGATTTTTTTATTTAATATAAAGTAAAATCGTTACAATTAAGTTCTGAATATAAAATCATCCAATGAGTTTCTACGACTGCTATTACAGGAACGATTTCATAAACCCAATTTTTGTGTACTTTATCCTCCAATAAATTAAGTCGCATGTCATGAATACCACGTTCAATATTGACTTCTAAAGCTAAAATAGTGCGTGGTTGAGCAATGATTTCAAATAACTCAAAAAAAAAAAAAATGGTAGTAGAATGATGTGAAGTCACAACATTTGGAGTTCATTCAATGTCACAATTTCTTGATAAAACCGAATCTCCGAAATTTTCTAGCAATAATTTGGTGATTACATGAGCTATGCGGCAGGTAGCCCCGTTTGGTTGCAACCAGATGTTGTCGAGATTAATTTCTTCCAATTGTGGCGTTATGAAATTGGTTATAAATTATGTGAATATAATGTTTATTCATGAATAATTTTTGAACTTTCTTCGCACCAGAATTGACAGTTTTGTTTATTTTTAAATTACCTCACCACTCCTTTTCGTTTTCAAGTTATTCCAAGGCAAAATCAGCAAATTTGTGGATCCTATCCCTGAAGTGAGAATCCGGAAGGTCTACAAAATACGCTTCAACAGCCGTTATGACCTCTTCATTTGATGAAAAACGCTTGCTACGCATAAACTTTTGAGTTCTGGAAACAAATGGATTTTTTCTTCTGCAAACCGGTTCTTTTTTCACGATTTTTTTCCTTCAACTGTTCCAAAAGGTTGCAATAATATTCAGAAATAATTGTTTTGCCAGTTTTCAAGTAATCCACAAACAAAATTCCTCTCGCATCCCAAAAAACTGATGCTATAACCTTCTTGGCCGAGTTCCCAAGATGAATTCGTTTGGACGCCGAACAACCAGGCTCACACCAGCCTCTTGTTTTGTTTTAGCACACGAATAGTTGTAAAAAAAGTTGTTTTGATAATAAAATTTAATAATATGTAGAACAAAGTTTAGTTGCCTATATCTTTCCATGATGAAATTGTAAATAAACTAAAACTCTTTTTATTATGTATGAGTATTAAAAGATATTGCTTACATTGAAATACAGGTTGTAAGACTTATCTAAAATTGCAAGACTCAGATATGCATTATTACTTCTTCATGAATCTTAACTAGCTAGCGTGTTAAATTAAGCATTTCCTTAAGATTGGTCATTCCACGTCCCTTCTTTCTTTCATCCTTTATATTTATCCAGCTCCTTGTATGCTCCCAACCAGTTTTTCAGACGAGTTTAGCTGCAAACTTATGAACGTGAAAATATATATAAATTTTAGAAAATCACTACATAGCAATAAGTTATGAAACATGTAAAAAGCTCTTCCAATACAATCTACACAGTGTGTGAGCCAATACACAAAGTCGTTAGGGTGATATGTAATACAATCAAAAAAAAAAAGTATAATTATCAGATGTCCATAAAGAATTCTATATTCAGAGATTTAAGATATGGAGTTTAGTTCAGCTCTATCGTTCCGGGAATCACGGCTCTAATAATTCTTTGAACTCATTGATATTAAAGTGCATATATTCTTCTTCGAAACCTGCAATGGAAAAAAAGTATGGTTAAGAATATAAGATAGGCATCTATATTTCTCTTAAGGGCGGTTAAGCTCTAAACAGTGAAAATTCTGTAGATTTTCCATCGGAAGAAAAATGTATAGGTAATATTCAGACGATAGTACCGGCGAAGAAAAGTTTATTATATTTTTTTTTTATTATACATAGCACGAACAGAACTTAAACCCGTACACGATGTATCTTAACCATATTTAGTAGCGACAAAAATTTATGCATGATAACCTCGACTGTGATACTCGCGCTCTACAGCCTTAGGAAATCTTAAAAAAGTATTTGTTCCCCGCAATCAATGACTTTCCTAATATGCAAATACATACCTATAGATAGACATATGAAAGATATGTAATTCACAACAGCAAACAATCGTCAACCATGTTTCTTTTAGTTGTACATATTACGCATGCATATATTTCCGACCGCTTACGAAACGTTTCGATACGATAAATATTGGCCATCCTGTTGCAAGAGTGTGTAGTAAAATTGCAAAGCTTTTAGCCACAAATGCAAACCGTATTCTAACCGCTTCAAAAAATGAAAATTGCAATATCAATGTACACATTTGCCAGTTTAACATCATCCTTCGGAATATTTTCTTTCTGGTGATAGTATTTTGCTTTTGACGTCAAATCTAGCAGAGAAATAGCGGTTGCTTGTCAAAAGCCTTCTACAAATAAACAGACGACTGCAATATGTATATGCGTCTCTTTTTATGGCACGTTTCTTTGTGTTTGTCTAGGTCAGACCACTAGCGTGCAGTTGTGCTTAATTGAAACAAGGGCACTCATACGCAGTGTACAACAGTTGCCTACAAGCACATGTTTTTATTTTAAATAGCGGGACAGCAGGCGTAGCAGTATTAATAATTTTTGGCGTATAAAAAATATAAACAAATATGTAATCTAACGCGGCATCTTTGTCCAAAATTGCAAAAAAAGAACATGTCTTGTAATAATAGCGAACATATCTCGCTAAAATTAGCTCCCACGAAAAAGTTCTTGGAAATTCAGTTCAACTAAATGACAAATAACTGAATTGCTTGGTTTGTCCACCAAAACTCAACCCACTTTCGAAACATAGACAATACTACAATAAAGCAAGGATTCTCTCTGAATTTTAATTATATATCTGACACATATTTTTGATAAAAAGTCATCTAAAGGTGCACGGTAGATATTTAGCACTTAAAGGCTTGAATAGTTTTGGATTAATTCGAACAGGTTTGAGTCATAAGGTGGCATGCTTTAAAATCATTATTCGTTTAAACTGTTATCCCATTCAAGTAATTGCTTCTTGATTTGTACAACGGAAAGTAAAAGAATCAGATGAAATTGAAAATTGCGTTATATGAGAAATAGGCGTGGTTGTATTCCGTTTTGCCCATTTTCGCACTGTGACATAGGAATGATAGGAGATAGTCACGTACTAAATTTGATTAAAAATAGTCTGGCAAGTACATGTGATTTCACTTAATAATATTACGCCCATCGACTAATTTTCACTCCGGCTCACACACAGCTCTTTCAAATCATTTCGGGTGCATTCTTAGTCTCTATCGCTAGAAACAATTCCATCAGTATAAAACTTGTCTGGTTTCTCTGCGAGAAACTGCGACAATTAATTTTCGCAGGCTTCTCTTCAAGTCAACTTTACCCGTCTAATTGAGTTCTGCATTGACCAAAACAAATGGTAGTCCGGTGTTGCAAGGTCAGCGTTGTCCTTTTGAAAGGCAAAGTCCCTTCTATTGATCTGTTCTGACCGTTTTTTTTCGATTGCTTTCTTCAGTCTCATTAGTGGATGACAGTAAAATATGGAATAAATCGTTCGACTTGGATGAGCTCATAGTGGATGATTCTTTTCCAATCCCACCAAACATTCAGCAAAACCTTTCTAGGCGTCAATCCTGTCTTTGCGACCATGATCTTTTTTACACATTATTGACGTATTTGATTCACTTTTCGTCTCCTGTTACCATTCGCTTCAAAAATGGTTCGATTTCATTTCGTTTCAGCAAAGAATCGCAAATGTCAATGCAGTCCATTAAATTTTTCAGACAATTTATGTGTCTTTTCTAATTCATCAGGATTTCATCGACTTTTTCAACGATTTTTCGATCAGAGTGAGGTGCGTCTTTCACATATTTCCAGAACGGGAGCGTGCAAATCATTCTGCTGCCCTGAATCTATTTGGGGTTTTTTTTTTTTTTTTGTTTTTATTTTTTTTTTTTTTTTTTTTTTTTTTTTAATGCAGCTTAAAATCTCACCTTTCCAATACTTTATGGTATGATACAATGTGATTGGTAGCACTGGAGATATAATATTCCATTTAATGGGCAAAGTATGAGCCTACTAATCCTCTCTCATTACAAATACAACGATAACGGCGGTTATAATAAAAAAGCATCTTCCAGAAAAACAAGGACATGTGGAAAATTTGTGATCAATATCTCGTATACTGAGAGACTAATTCTCATAATACACAAAGATATATATGCACTCAGCTCTCTACCTTATCATATAGACGTATATATAGTATGTATATATTATTTATACAGCAAGTTTGTTGCTTTTGATTCTCTTTCAATTTGGGGCATTTAGGATTTGGCTTCTGTTTATTAGTAGTTGAAGACACGCGTGGCCACATATTGTTCTACAGATTACTACCTACACATACATATGTTATACATAATGTATGGTTAGAGTACACGCTACAGCAATTCTATTAATAATATAAATAGCACGTGAAAACCAAAATAGAAGATCCCACTTTTGTAACTAACATTCACTTTCAAATATTGCTTATTAATCATAACAGATGTCAAAATATTAATCCGAATTTTAATTATTTTATAAATACAGGTGTACTTTGGCTTCTCCACAATTGTTATGCTCATTACCGTGTACGATGAACAGGAGTTTCTGGCTGGCAGCAGAGAGCAGCCATTAGGCGAAAGCATCTTGGCTAAGGGAGAGATAACACCGGGTGAGTGTGTAATTAGAATAAATAAAATAGTTTTTCAATATCAAACTTCAAAATAATTTTAACAATGCAATATCCAAAATAAACTTTTGTTGTTTCAGCTATTGTTATATTTAATATTCTCTTTTTGGTTTGCTCGTTCTTCATCGTCATATCGTCGCTCTTAGCGTTCGTAGGGCTGAAGCAGGTACTAAGTCATTAAGTACTGAGTTTAACTTAAATTTTTATCAGTAAGCAAAAAAAAAAAAAACACTAACGTATAGAACATATTCTTCTTGGTCAGAATCGTCGTCAACTTTTGTTGCCCTGGATTCTTTTCATGCTTTGCGATGTGCTGATTGAAATTGTTCACTTGATCTATTTGTCATTTACGCAAATTGTGAACTTTGATCCCGTTGTCGGCTTTATATTCACCATCGACTTTTTTATAATGTGTTTAAATGTGAGTAAATAAAAAATACAACATTATTAAAAATATGTATTTATTTATGCGTTAAAAATTTTGCCACATACTTTAATGCTCCAAGCAATACTCAACTTTTAAAGGCATTTATTCGTTTTTAAAAAGTTTACATTTTGATGTTTGCAGTAGTCATTTGTTTAAGGTTTATATTTGTTATTTGATTTGAAATTTTTTAATCGAATTTAAGAAATTTTATCTGTCAATATCTATAGTAAAATAGGGAAAATAATCCGGTATTTATGAATGGCGTGTCAAATATTTTATTTACTGAATTCGTATATCAAGTTTTCTTTATTCATAAGTGCTTTCATATTCATTATATCTCCTTAAGGTTCCATATGAATTAAATAAGTATACCCTTATGAAACTGATGGATCGAGTCCTTATGCGAGGACTCAGTTTATAAGTTTATATTCATATTATTGTAGTGTTTCATATTTTTACCTTTTGGTTTTAGCAAATATAATATAGTTCGTAATTTGTTGCAATACCCTCAATTTCGATAACTCTCAAGTACCCCCTCCTCTTTTTTATTGCATGATTTAAGGCGTCGATTTCTATATACAAGTGTACTTTCGCATAAAGGTAATTGAATCGTTTGAGATAGTCAAACTTAGCCATGCATCATTACTAAGCAACAGAGAACACTTTATTGACAAGCTAAAATGTCTCATTGCCTTGTCAACGACTGTCGATATTTGGCTGATACTCAAGATGGAAGTGCCGAACTTACAAAGTTACGTTAAGTGATTAGCTGTGAAGTACGTAGCCTTGAAAGTTTTATGAATCCGATTATACTTTTATTTATATTATCTTCAAATCAGCTGAATATTTAACGTGATCCGATATGTTTTCACCTTAACCTCGCATAAGTAGGGTATACAACAGGTACATTATAAGATTTTTATCCTTACCTCAGGGACACCAATAGGACAACTAATCATTATACAACTTCAACTAGAAAAAGGATAACCTTGTTATGGGTTGAGGATCGCGGCTGTTCATAGTTTTCGTGTATTCAAAGCTACCGATTATGATTATGTCCGCTATTTTCAATTATGCGACCGTAGAATATCTATGATAAATGGGTTAATTTTGTGACAGCTTTCATATTGAGCAATATCAAACTTCATATAACAACAACCCCTGTCAGCAATTGCAAAACTTAGTTGTTAACCACCTTCCAAAGCTTGGAAAATATCAAATCGAACAAACCTCTAGCATAAATTACGTTAAAATAAGTTAGCTTGTGAATCGCACATAGAGTAGACCAGTGCAGAAGGGATGCTCTTGTCATTTTTTCAGTTCTTCTTCATTCTGAAGGCATGTGCCGCCACCGGACTGTGACCAGTGAGTCTCCCAATAATGTTCCTATAGAACTCTAGCTTACCTTAAAGATATTATTAAAGAGAGATTGAACAAAAAACAAGCAATTTGTTTAATTTGCAATGACTTGAGCGTATAGTATAATTGGTATAATTTTCCATAATTAATTTTTTCATAAGTAGCTACAACAGTCAGCTACAACACAAAATAAAATTTGTTGCTGTCATTATACAACGAAACGAATACGAACGAGTAAATTATCTAGTCTATATCGATATGTGTATTTGTGAGTATAACGAAATTGCTTATATAAGTAAATAATGAAATGTAATTATATTGCCTCTGGTAAATAAACAAAATTGACATATACAAATTCAATTATTATTTTATGAGATGACAGTTTTATTACTTAACAGATTGTATTCTTTTAGATAATATGTAATTATTATTAATTAGTTGAACTTTGCAATTGCAAACATAAAGATAATCTATCATAACAAAAGCAACTATATTTCCAAGAAAACCAACAAAATTAATAAGATAATTATTAATTTGGTTTAATATAATGTCTGGACATTACATAATTTCATGTTTTTGGCGACTTCTGTTGGGTTCTATTGGTCACATTTTTTTCTTAATAACGCACAAAATTAGCTGAAAGCTTATTTTTATTGCCACAATATTAGTCAATATTAGTTTTGTTATTGTTTATCGCAAACTTGCTTCGCTTGACCTCTTGAACCAACACCTGTCGGCATCGGCTGGCTGCTCTCGTTATCAAAATACTAAAGACATTTGCTCTGTATTCCCGTTAAGTACGAGTATATGTAAAACGTTTTTATGCTATCTTCGCTTTACTATATCTTATTGGCTTTTTTTCTATTTTAACTTCATTCTTTTTTCTTTATTTTATCGGCACTTAGTTTTACTGTCTGCTGTGCGTGATATCGCAATATCAAAATTACATGCAAGGACTTGGTAGCGGGAATCCACAAATACGGGTAAGAATTAGTAATTTTCTACGGGTCATATTTCTAACATATAATGTTCATACACATATGCAAACATACTTATTAACACTAATACATTCGTGGCCTTGCAAACCTTACCACTAAAAATTTCCAAGTATTGTGCATATTCGCCTACATTTTATAACGGTACTCTTTCTGGTTCAGCACTAAACCAATTTAAGAACATATCAGATGGAAAATCGGAAATCTTTGGGTGCGGTATTGGAGCTAAGAAAAGATCAGGAATGATTGAATTATCATATCACAGTTAATCTTCTAAGGAAGTACAAACATTCAGAAAAGCACAAGCTGAAGGGTAAACCTTTTTCTTTCCATCCTACGACTCCTTCAGAAGGTACACGATTGGTTACTGGTTAAAAAGTAAAAATTGTTTTGCTTTTCAATACATACGTATTACAAAATAGAACGTATGTCGTCATCTCTAAAACTGAGAACAATTAGCAACCTTAGTACAATATATATAAGTATATGACATGGTGAGCTCAGCGAAATATTTTAAAAGTAAATTCATTAGAATTATAACTTATAAAAATGAAATGGAAATAATTGAAGGTAATTAAGATAATTGTGAGATAGGGTAAACGTTATTGGACTAGCACAGTAAAAGAATACGAAAGGGTGTAGAAGAAAACATAAAATAGTATTTCTTATATTTATTGATTTCACCTTCGTACATTGCCCACAAACAAAAGAATTTAAACTAAAGCTAAAATTCCTTTCTTCTGACAGACCGAAGTGGTGATACAACCAACTGATGGGGGAGTTGGCGCGAATCAGAGTTATTTGCGTGCAGCGAAGATACAAAAATCCATCGTCAGTCCTTACATCACAACAAATCAACACACGCACATTTCAACGATACACGAGGAGATGGACCAAAATCATAAAACTCCTACGGATTCAGGTAATAAAGGGTTTTTTGCGCTTTGGTTGTTTGTAACACCTTAACTTAATCAAGTAAAAGTTGAAGACATATCCTTGTAGCTAATGTAATTGCAATTGTAATGTTTGCGGTTTAATGTTTTTGAATTTGGCCTTATCCCTCTCCGAAAATATTTAATTTGTATATTTTCCAATTGGAAGCTCGAAAAACATTACATAAACAGCACCGATTTAAGAGTAATTTTTCTTATTAAACTTGATCTATTCGACCGCTACTCACATAATTGGTTTACGCTGATCATAACGAACGTCGAAACGTTTAAGTGCCCAAGCAAAAACAAACATTGCGGATATTGTGTTCACATATTAGAAACAACCTTTTAATAGAAACATACATATAAATTAGGTATACACTTCAGTACACAAAATTTGGCACATCCCTTGCCGCAAACTATTTGCCGGTTTTGCAGCGATTTGCTTTGTTGTTTGGTAAAAATGTTGCGTGGGAAAGAGGCACGTTCCAAATCGCCCGCAGGAAGGCAAGGTATGGGTTTGACAGATTGCCAGTATCCTTCCGAAATATTAACTAGGGCATTTTTCAAATGTGTTGATGCGTTTGTGCTTATAAATATATATTAGTATGTATTATGTGAAATTTCCATGGCTCATGGTTTAGTTGTTGTCCATGCAACTAGAGTTAAAAATTAATATAAAAGCAAATGAGGGGAAAATCTGCTAAATCATGCTGAATAAGCGAATTAAAAATGCTAGTTTACTTATATAATATTAATACTGTAATAAACATATTAACGAACGCAGTACCTTTAAATTCATTAAAAATTGCGGTTCGAGTCTATGCTACACTGTCATCAAAAAAATTAAAAAAAAAAAAATCTTTAACATTAATTTATCTGAATTTACGGGAAAGTTTTTTTTCTGTATCTGACAATAAGGCTTTCCTTATAATCCTGTCCTTTACTTGAAGACGTTATAAAATTGGTAGTAAGTTCAATTCAATATTTATATTCTTCAAAAAGATTCTTAAAATACTTGAAATGTACTTCTCTTCTCAGTTTCTGATTTAATTATGTCATAAAAAGCTTTCCTTATATTATTTTATTTATGTGTTGAAATTGTAAAATTAATTAGAAATTAGTAAAATTCATTAACCGCTATAATTATGCTCAAAGTTCGCTTCGTCCATGCTGATCACCGCTTAGCGTTTTTCACATCGCAACAACATTTCCGTACAGTGGAAAGGAACTGCTATTATTTATAATCAAGTGTGTAAATTATTACATATTTCCCGTAATCAATTGTAAAGTTTCTGAGTTTATTCCAATGAACTCTCTTGAAACCAAATTAGTCACTCAACATCAAATTAAAATTAATTTAGATCAAACGTTATATATTTTCTTCACGTGAAGAAAAATTGAGTGAATAGCAAAAGCAACTGCTCTTAATGAAAACTGGAAATTTCACAGTAATAACTTCGTAATAATTTCTGCGTAGCCGCTTAGCATATAGTATGTAATTACTTTATTGAATAAATTACTGTACTATCCATGTGTACATGTTAGATATGTGTAATTCAGATTATGTATGACTATGTATGTACTCAGGGTATATTTTCAAATAATTATGAGAGTAAAAAGAATTAATAAAGCTACTAACAATATATAAAATGTTTTTAGTAAAATATTTCTGAATGATTATTCGTCGATACTAATACCAATAATATGGGAATAACTGTTTAGTGTATAAAAAATTTAATATGAACTCGAAATTTATGAATAACTCCACAGAAAATAATTTTTCAAAATATATCTTTGGTGTCTTACGGCATGGAGTCATATATAAATTTGTTGATATTTATAAATTTGTTAATATTTATATATACTGCTTTTTGGGCTTATTCTTATAACATTAATATTCAAAACTACAAAACTTATGTCCCCAAGCCGATTTTAAACATTAGCGATTAAATGAAACGACCGTCAAATAATTCCTTTCTGCGACTCTGCCCTCGGATTTTGGTTTTTTTTTGACATCTGCGTGAACGCAGCTACATATATGGAGCTTATGCAATGAAAAATAATATATTCACAAAAACATGACAACCAAATAAGTTTATCCGCGTGATACATGCAAAAGTGCGTATACGCAGTGACGTACACAAAATTATGGTACTAATTTTGTTAACGTCGACGAATATACGAATGTATTTTAAGTATTATTTCTTTAAAAAAAGTTTTAAAGTGTTGGCAAAACGACTTCTTGAAGGCAACTTAACTGATTCTAAGAAAGAAAACCTTAACGGAATTTTTGGGAATACACCGAATAAATATTGTTGCTATTCGTTCGATAATGCGAGTTATAATCAAACACTAGGCACTCGTATAATTTGGTAAAATAAACACAAAATAACAATAAAATCCAAGTTTTTGACAGACATATATTCAAATTATGACGGTCCATAAGTACAGATGAGCTTAGATCCGAGTTCGATAATCTTTTTTCGGCAAGAAATATTGGTTGTCAAAAAACTCTTGCGGTATTTTCGCTATCGGGTCATGCAATACCTTTTTGAAAAGCTTATTTCACGCGCTAACACGTGTTTGATTGATTATCGTTTCTTTCAAGTCGTTCGTGAGTTATAGTGTCGCAAACATGGAGCAAAATAAAGAGAAAATACGGCATATTTTACAGTACTACTATGATAAAGGCAAAAGTGCATCTCAAGCCGCCAATAAAATTTGTGCAGTTTATGGACCAGACACAGTTTCCATTTCCACCGCACAACGATGGTTTCAACGTTTTCGTTCTGGTGTAGAGGTGGTCGAAGAAGCGCCACGCTCCGGAAGGCCTGTCGTCGAAAATTGCGATAAAATCGCTGAATTGGTCGAAAGAGACCGGCATAGTAGCAGAGGTAGCATTGGTCAAGAGCTGGGCATGAGTCATCAAAAAAAATTTTATGAACAATTGAAAATGAAAAATACCGCAAGACTTTTTCGACAACCTAATATATCGTAAACCACTCGCTATATTGGAAAGGCGGAACGAACAAATCAATTTTTGTTTTTAGTGAATTGATTAAGGTAATGTTAATAACTTAGTATTTCTCAAAATTTTCTCCTAGATGGTGTGCATAATATAGAACATATCGCTCTTCTTTATAGTCTGTTATATATTCACTCTTCCACTGCTACTTCCATTCAGCAGACACTTTTATATTCTTTATAAACATATTCTGTGGCAATACCCTAAAGTAAATAACTAACTACTCATAACTATGTGGTTATTCCCCATGATTTTCACGCTGGTTGGATTTTCCTGTTTCCTGTTGCTGACCTTATCTTGTTTGGTTAGGTCATGTGCTGCCAACAAAAAGCTGCCGCTGACTTACATACCTATGTAATTATTTCAATATGTATGGTTGCAAGCAGTATAAAGTACAATATATGCAAATACATTATGTGTAGTGTCAGTGGCAAATATTTACATATATGCAAAAAATATTTATGAGTTTTTTTTTTTTGCTGAACTTGTTGGGAATAATATGAAATATGTCCTTTAAGTGTGTTTGTGAATTAATTTTATCAGTTTTCATGCAGACTTTTTCGTGATGGTCAAACATGAACATCGTAATCATTGGAAAATGTGAATGAACTTTATGCGTGTGTAAGTGAGTTTACATACAAATGTGTATGTGTGTGCACTCATACAGTAAATTAGTTTTGCAGACTGTAATTGCCAATTAGTAATAATTTGCTTTAAGCTAATTTATCACTACATTAACATTCTTATCGAGTACTGTTATTTAACATACATAGTTATATTACATACATAGTTTAATAGAAATAAGGAGTACTCATAATAGAGCTATTGAGTAAAAGTTCTCTTACAACTTTTCCAATACAAAGTATACAAGTATTTGTCACTCATTAGAGGTTGGTATCAGATGGAAAGGGTATTCAATTAAAACGCCCAAAATCTACCGTTAATCGAAAAAGTATAAAACGGTATAACAAAATCACGAATCAAATTTATACAAAGACGATCGCAGTGGAGGTTTCATTTGTGAATTGAAATATATGTTTAAAAATAATTAGAACATAGGCGCATCAAATTTAATAATAACGATTATTCAGCAGACCGAAATGAGCAAAAATTTCGAAAATTTGATAATGGGCATGACCTCGCTCACAAGCTACTGGACCAATTTGAAACAAGTTTAGTTCTTTCTGTCACATTCCTTACTTTCATAATAAATAGCGCAAGCATTAGCGTAGAAATCAAACAAAATCGAGTCCGAATTGCGACTTTATTATGTGCCAACTCGCATTTAAAAGTGGTTAAAACCGATATATATTAGTATTTACGTAATATGGGGATATTTTTGTTTGTAGTGAAAACATTTTTTCAACTTAAAGAAATATTGTAGGTTTCTTTCTTTACAAATTGTGTAAACTGCCAAAAATATCTTTAGTACTATTTCAAGAGTTACTAAGAAGTGATCCGTTCATACTATATATATAGTATACTCATACTATATATATGTATATATATATAAACAACTACAAATTTAATGGGGAATGTTTATCACCATTCGAAAGAACATTATTTGGCACTTGTTTTTTGAACATCATCTGTCAAATTTTAGCCGCGGTTGCATCACAGATGGTTACTTTTTTGAGTCAAATTTTCGATGACTCATTCGAGCATTTCGACTGCTAACTGGCGAGTGATGTTTTAATTCAAGGCCTGAATCGAAGCGTGATTGGCCCCATGGACTTTACATATAACCGCAGAAAAAAGTCTAACGGCCAATCGACTAGTCCAAAACGTGAAATTATCTGCTCACGGAAATGTTCTCTCAATAAATCCATTAATAGATGAGATGTGTGGGAAGAGCGCAATCTTGTTGAAACCAAATATCGCTGAGATCATGGGCTTGAATTTCAAGCATCAAATAGTCGGCCGCTTTTGACATTTACCTTTTTATCGGCATCATTTTTAAAGAAAAATGGACGGATAATTTTTTTTTTTGGAATTTTTCAGGCGGCTTCAGATCTTGCACAAGCTGTATTCTTTACGCTTTCAATTTAAGATTTTAACGTAAAATGCGCTAAGTCGTTCCATACGTCAGTCCGAGTTCCTGCGAACGTCACCGAATCGACTTCCCACGATCGTCGTGTACACTCTCAGCTACGGCTGCTTTATTTTCTTCATTGCGTGCTGTACGTGGTCTTTTCGGTCGATTATTATCCAGTAATGTGTGATAGTTCTCAAAATGGGTGATGGTGTTGAGAATACTACGTTCAGTAAGCCGATGAATTTTCTGTATAAAGTTGAACGATTTGTAAAATTCTTTCCGGCGTAAGTCTTTCCACGATGAAATAACAAATAATACGGAACAAAAATAACATGGAAGCTTTACACCATTCACGTGTGATCTTTCAAAAACATATTCTCACAAATACGTATGCAAAATTTTCCATATTAACAGAAACTTGTTTATCTTTTATATTGATGACTCTTTCCCATATTGACCCACAAAAGTAGGAATACAAGCTGTCTGCGGATCACGCTCCATAAGCCAATACTCTTCTTAACGTTTTACATATATGTAAGTAATTATTACCTGACATCCTTCATGTGAAATTGCAACTAAATTTTTCACCAAGAGGTGAACTAAAGAATTCACCAAGAGGTGAATTGTCTTCTTGAAGTATCCAATCATAGTTCTTTTTCCGAAAAGTCTTTCGGTTGACTTCATTAAACCCTTTAACGGTTTTCAGGTTTTCGTGAGGCACCTCAAAACCACAAACCTATGAACAGAGAAACATCCATCAACATGCACCTTTGAACAAAAATTTTTTTTTTTTGTCTAAACTCGCTCTAAGTGGTTGAACAATACAAAAGTTTACTCATCCGTAAATATTACTTTACTTCAATCATCGTTGATGTTTTCTTACAATGCTGCTTTTCTTAAACTAATGTTTTCGAAAGTAGCGGTTTGATAACAATACTGCTGCCTCCAATGTCAGATCTCTAAAGTCTGTCCCATATTGTATTTAAACTCTTTTTAAACACAATGTGGTTTTAGCTTCTGTTAGACTGAACAGTATTTTCTCCTCAAAAAAAAAGAACAATAGCCTTGTTCTCACTTTTGGATGTCACGTGATTACTCCCTTCTTCTGACATGCGATTTAAGTTTCGAGTTTATGCACAGAATAAACATTATTTTTTGAACACACTATAAATATATACGAGTATACCATATCAATCATAGTTTGACATATTATAACTATTTTTTACTACTTTCATATGCTTTTATTTAATTTATTTTTTAGCGGAAGCGCAGAGCGAATTGGTTGACGATAACTGCTTACACATAACTGTTAGTATTCCGTCTCCGTTATAAATACGGCACTACTAGCGTTTTTTTCTCAAGTGGAACCCTCAACGCGTTGCGGAGAATAGAAGTAGGAGCAAGAGCAAGAGCTGCATCAAGATTTGTTACGGTTACGTGCAACAATTGCGCGTATGAAGCTGAAGAAGGAAAATGTTGTTGTAAGTGTACGAATATGAACGTGGAACTACTTTTGTGCCGCGAAAATACACGTGAGATCTGGGAGCGGTAAAAATGCAGGCAACATTTCAATGAAAGAAGAAAAAGAAGAATATTTTTCGAAGTCTCTCATAAAGTGCGCCGGATGAATGCAGATATTCTACCAAGTGCATATTTTTGTCAATTTAACAAGAGAACTTTTGGTAAAATAAGAAGAGTTTCGCTTCTCTGTTTTTCCTGGTCTACATGTATATAGCATTTTATTTCACTAAAAATAATTTTCATAGCTTCAAAAGTGCACATGTATATAAATTATTTACGAAAGCATTGTAAAATAAATATGATTTCAAAAGGCTATTTTTTTTAGAGGTTTGGGGGTATTATTTTAAATAACATGCAGTAAACTCAATAAAAACGTCAATATTTTGGCTTGATAGGTTTTTCTACAAAAAAGTATGCTTCAGGTCGTAGCTATTGGTATAAATGTATACCACATCTCGCTAGCAATGTGCTGAATCTTCTTCTTGAAGAATACTAACTGCTGAATAATAATTTGTAATTACCAATGATCCTACAAAAAGTACCATGATATAAGCGGATTTACCAAAATTTTCACCGAATAAGGCGATGATTTCAAATACCGTATGGCGTGCTGCATGGTACTCCCAAAACCAAAAATTCACAAGTTATGAGACAAAATTTTTCGAATGAAAATATTGTAAAAATATTTTAATTCATTACGAAAGTGAAAAGAAAATTAAATAAATTTTAAACCTTTATATTATCTGAAATTAATATCAAATTTAATATCTTTAATTTTAAGTATTCCTGTACAAATGGTAAGTAATTTAGAATTTTAAGTTATAATCTTGAAGCTCTGAGCGATATAAATTTAAAACAGTTTGCAGAAAAATGTGGAAATAGTAATAATAATAATATTATAGTATGAAGACTAATGTTGAGTTCAAAATTAGTTTCTTCATTGAACTGTGTTTGTACTCTTAAACTCTTGCAAGAATAAGCCTCAAAGCGACAAAACTAGCATTAAGTGTATGCTTTGGAATATTTTCGAAATAAAATTCTTGTCAAATAATTTAAGATTAGTCGACTAAGAACTTCCCGACCGTGAACGACGTTTCAAGGACTAATAGTAGGTACCTTTTTTCACCTTAAAGAAAACATTCGAAAAGAAATTAGTAAATTCATTGCACGAGGTCTCGGCAAATATATAATGACCCGGACTTCAACATATATCAACATGTATATTGCTTTGTCCAATGAAACCATCGACATTCTCTCAATTGTTTAATTGTGTAATACTTATTCATCGCACATATTGATATTAGTCTTTTTCGATGCACTTTGTATCAAGCTTTGGAGTGCAAGATATTTTAGTTTTTATTCTAGAAAAATTGGATGGTGAGTGCCAGTATTTTGTCATGAAGGGAATGCTACCTATATCAAAAACAGACACAATAAGTGTTACAAGTCATGCGAATGAGGTTTGCATAGTCAGCACAGCAAAAACAATGTACGCTGCAGGCCTCCAAAAGATACAGTTACGGACGAATAAGATTAAGTTGATTCAGTTAATCACACAAAGGTATCAAAAAAACGCTCATGTATTATTGGGTATGCGAAAATATTACCCAAGGTGGGTGTAAAACGAGCTTGCAATGCAGACAAAGTCTCCGGTTCCAAATTAATGATATCAACGTCAATAAGGTAGGCTTCGAATTACTTTCACGTATACGGCATTCACCGTACCTGGCTTCTAGGAATTTTTTGCTGTTTTGAGCTTGCAAGTAAATACTTATTAAAAGTAAATTCAGTGGCAATGCAGACGTTATCGCCGACCGCTCTCAAGATAGTCCGAACTAGGAAACCATAATAAATACGCTTAAAGCTCTCAACACGTCACGTGACTCAAAACTATTAGTCGAGTTGTATACAATATATAAATAATAACAATAACACGCTAACCGAGGAAGCTTAGAAAACTTTTAAACAAAAAAAGTTATGCAACAAAATTTTATCGAAAAGTTGTAAGACCGTTATAATTATGTTAGAGTAAAAAAATCAATTTATGACGAAAAAATTATTCTTCTTTAAAATGATGTGAATTTTCAGCATATCTGTTGAGTAAATTAGTTTCAAGTTTCAGTATATATGCCTATTAAAAATTAGATAACTCTCAAAATATTGCATAAATAACTTTGCTAAGCTCATAATTAGATTTGCAAGTGTAGTGAATAAAATCGATTTAATAGCTAACCATTACATACTAAAGTAGTCACCGGCTGTTAACAAGTGCTATAAAAGTATTATATAATGTTGTCTCATTAACAACTGATTCCGGCGAATCAATCGTATTTAATTTTGTATTATATTTACTATGCTCAAATAATCAATTATGGCGGCCGCCATAGTAACAATTTAATTATTTTAACCGCACAATTAATAATCCAAAAAAATCGGCTCGACAACAAAAAATGTCAACAAAAGCATTACCGAATTAGATTAAACCACGAAAGACGGTTGTGTGTGTGTTTTGTATAAATTTGCTCAATCCCAATACAGCTACGTACATGGCGTATGAGTAACCTCAGCGCTGAGATGTCGCAACCTATATGTAGGTTATAGGTTAGCTCTCTGGTCAAACAATGCACAAGCACGCGCTCGGTCCGTAACAGGCAGATTAACAAAACCACTTTATACTTGGTATTGCTGACTTTATGAGTTTATTCCACTTCCGTCTTTTCAGCCTGCGTTGTTCTGCTAACATACTATACGTACATATATACACGTGTGCGCTTAAACTTGCTCGATACTGTAATTTTGAGAGCAGAAAGCTTTCAGCATTAAGCGCATATGGTATGTGCACTTTTATTTTATGGTTGCGCATTACTATACTAGTAATTAGAAAATGTTAAGAGGTGCAAGTAGAAAAATTTTTATTCTTCCACCTTCCATTTAACTCTCAAATGAAGATTATTTTCAAATATTGAAACAAACCACGTACAAGTATGCTCGCAAATATATTTATACATAACTCATATTATAGGTAAGTAAAAAATATATATTTTTGTATATTCGTACATAATAATTCCTAAAAGCGGCCGATAGCCCATGATGCTAGTGCTGCGTATTCTCTTAGTTTGTATAATAATTGTATTATTATGTAAGCTTTTATAAAATAAAATAAAAAAATAAATTCCTATAACCCCAAATGCAGATCAACAAACCTCGGTCCCATTTTAAGTGAAGATAAATATTAACGATGATTTTCCTCAGACATAACTGAAATTTTAAGCGCACATGTGTAAATTTCTGAATGGATATGCACGCTTACCATACGTATATGTACATATATGTTTTTAATGTTATGCCACCAAATAAAGGTTTAAAATATATTTTTTGAACTACTTGTTTTAAATGGATTATATTGAAAACTGGAACTAAAGTAAATATCAATATAATTGAATTAATTTACCATTGATAGGATAAATCACATTACCTAGCTTATATAATAATCTTTTCGTCAGATGACGTAGTAGAAGAACAAGTAAATATACTTGTAAGCGATCTGCAATATTCATATTCAAACAAGTTCTGTTAAATTGCAGTTTCTAACTTATATATACTAACATTAGTTATAGATTTTCCTTTACTGTACGTTCTAATAAAATAGTTTAATACCTTTTCCTTTTGAGATTTGCACTTTCCATTGTTCCATTTGGGTCGAATTGAAGCTCACTTTAGCTATAATCATATTATTTTTATCGTAAAAGTGACCATTTGATATACCGTGCCATCGGCAAACTATAATTGCACCAAAATGATTACTAACAATGGTACTTATCCGCCATGACATGCTTTATTTTACTAGACTTTGAGGCAAATGCGTTGGTGAATAATGATAAAAATTATTGTAAAAAAAATTAACTGAAATAAGTGATATGAGTTTGTTTGTTTATAAAAGGTAGTTGTGAAGTTTAGTTTTAAATTCGTGTTTGGAAAAGCGCTCTGTGCTAACTAAAATAAATTATATGATCCAAGCAAAACACTCACCCATTTTATTTTATTTTGAAGTCCTGTTAAATGGGTCCTATTGAATGGAATAAATATTGAACAATGAAACGTTGGAGTGTACGAACGGAAAATAGCGTGAGTATGAAAAAAAATGAAAGTAAATACGGGGTCCTCAACCTAAGAAAATTTCAAAAAAGTATTTTCTAATAACAGTCTTACCTTGGCAAACAAATCTCCTAGTGCAGGAAAAAGTTTCTCAAAGGATTTCAGTTCTCTGGCAGAGGATTTTATTATTGCTACATAAGTAGAGAATTTCTTTTTCCAAAATCATACAACAACGTAGCCAATTGAAAAGCTGTCTAATAATATATATAATCAAACTTGTCATAACAATATTGCAGGCGACATATACAACATGAGTCATATCATAGTCATATTAAATAGTGAAGCATGTTATATTCAAAGCAAATAAGGTTTGATGTTTGGTAAGCACAAAAACCATGCTGACATGTGATTTTACTCCACTTCAAAAACTTTGTGAACTTTCCTCGCATAAGTGAGATCGCCGTAAACAAGTTTTGAAAGTTGCCAAAGTCGTGCAACATCAGAAAAAGATTGCATGCTCAACGCTAGATGTATGAAAGAGAATATTGTTTACACAATGCCAAAAGTAGGGACACGCCGTGTTTGTAAGCATCTATGCTACATAAAATATGTACATTTGTTTGTGTGTGTACGTCTGCTGTTATTTAAGTCTTTACTAAATTGATTTATTTAGCCTTAGCTGAAAATAATTAAGTGCAATAAATCAGTATTTTTAACAATCAATATTTTATTTTATCGACACTACGAGCACAATAAGACTTTGAAATATATGTACATACTCACATAATAGGGTGAGCCAAAAACAAACCTATCGAGTTTTCTAGAAACATTAACTTACATATATAAGGCTAAAATAGGAAGAAAAAAGTTAACTTCAGCTACACTTAAGAAAAAAAAATAACAATGCTGTATATAAACTATGAGAGCTAAGTTTGTATGACAGGAGATTATAGCGTTTTGAAGGACGATAATTTGTGTAAAATTTCGTAAATAGATTTTCAATGCAAGCACTGAGTTTTATTAGTTTTTATCACACACAAATTTGTAGTTTCTTTAGAAGAAAAGAATGTGTGCAAAATTTTAGATATATTTCATGACATGGCTAAATTTCCTCAGCTCCTCAGGTTGATTATTTCTGGATGTTACAAATTTCGGAAAAATTTAATAACTTCTCTTCGTATATTTAAAATATTTGAAAAACTTTTAGCTCACCCTAATACATACATATTCTAATACTTTTAGTCCACCAAACACTCACTAAAGATTTCATTCTTTTGGCTTAGCTTTCAACTTTATATATTAGACTGTCAAAAAAGTCTTGCGGTATTTTTATTGAATTTCCAATTGTTCATAAAATTTTTTTTGATAACTCATGCCCAGCTCTTGACCGATACTACGGCTRCTACTATGCCGATCTCTTTCGACCAATTCAGCGATTTCATCGCAATTTTCGAAGACAGGCCTTCCGGAGCGTGGCGCTTCTTCGACCACCTCTACACCAGAACGAAAACGTTGAAACCATCGTTGTGCGGTGGAAATGGAAACTGTATCGGGTCCATAAACTGCACAAAATTTTATTGACGGCTTGAGATGCAGTTTTGCATTTATCGTAGTAGTACTGTAAAATATGCCGTATTTTCTCTTTATTTTGCTCCATGTTTGCGACGCTATAACCCGCGAACGACTTAAAGAAACGGCAATGAATCAAACACGTGTTAGCGCGTGAAATGAGCTTTCCAAAAAGGTATTGCATGACCCGTTGCGACGACTAACTAGCCAACTAGCGAAAATACCGCAAGACTTTTTTGACACCTATATATATAAGTAAGAAAAGTGACATTGCCAATGTAACTATGTACGTTCATATTAAATAGAATTCTTCACTTACTTCCATCCTTCCACTTTACACGAATATCAATCAATTGAGCGACAGTAAGGCTTACATTGGCTAAGGATATTGTCAAAGCGTGAAAACAATTTGCGACAATTCCGTGAAGCACACATATGCTGTTCATTCTACTGACATGAGTTAAGCCACTTTAACGCAATAGACCGTTGATGCTAACATGAGGAGTAACCTTCATAAATACTTGTTTCTTATAAGTGTGGCTTAGAGTACAACAACTTAGTTTGATATTAAGCCGAGGTAAAATATTGTTCACTTTGTGGGTAATATAACCCTTGACACAGAGGTATCATTTTCATCTAACAGTATTATTTATTAACAGCAAACACTTGGCGAAATTGATACTGTCTGTATATAAAAAATGAAGGATATGTTTTTAAGACTATATTAGTCTACTTTCTATCTCTGAGTATAAGAAGTCTTTATTAAATTATATTAAAATGTAACTGAATATATAATAAATAAATGAATATATAATAAATAATATATAAATAAATTACCATTCTTTATATACGAATCCTTACAAATTGCTAAAGTATCAAATGCTCATTTTGATCTAGACTTTAGCGTATTCTAACTAAGTCCTCGTATATTAAGTCTTGTAAAAAATCCTCCAATATTCCCACAGTTGGTTTACATCTCGCGTTGTAAACGTGCGATTGAGTTCCACTAATAAGTGTTAATCACGTTCCATTTTGGTTTCATCTATTCCGTTCCAGTAATTTGTCTAGGATGAACCACACTCTGGAAAACCAAATATTGAGAAATTAATAGATCATTTAACAGAGCTAAACTAATACAAAAAAGTTTTGTTTTTAGGATTTATATAAGGTAGGATATAAAAAGAAGCTCAAAATCTGGCTCACACGCTAGTTAACGTCCAAACTCCAAAGACAGAACTTCCATCTACAAACCGCAACAAATCGATATGTCTATGTAGCGTTATGAATAGTTGGTCACTTATGACAGCTTTGTGTGAAAATGGGCTTGGCGAAATTACGGTTGGCGGTGTAAACGGAAGCCTGGGCGATCTGGAAAGTTTTGATACAAGTTTGGTGGGATTGGCAGGAAACCATTTACTATGAGCCGTTTCTATATGGTCAAACTCTTTATTCGGACTTGTACTATGAACATTGGTTGCGATTTTTTATGTAATCTCCTTCTTGTTTGATGGTTAATTTTTCTGTTGAAAATTTTGACTCAAAATAAGTTTCTGAAAATCAATTGTCTCATATATGGATTAAAAAATTATATACCAAGCGTTCATAGAAGATCTGTGGTCATATCGTCATTCTCTTCCGTCGGGGCGTGGGTGCATATCAGCGATGTGTTGAAGAATCTCACTTTGATGTGGATTGTGGTTAGACGTTCATCTACCGGAGTGAATGATAGTACTCGGCGACGGAGTCTCTCTCCTCCAAACTTGCTCCCCTTTATATGGTCACTGTAGTAAATGCCACAATGACCTACTTGCCTCAGTCCTTGTCCCGTTCATCGCATTTCTTGGATGACTGTGATGTTAGCATTCCCAATTAAGGGACCGAACATTCCAGGCTCTTAAATCGTAATCCTTAACACCTTTGCAGCGGTCGTCATCTCGTCTGAGGCTGTTTTCATGAAACACAATTCCCTTCTTTTGTTATGTTATGTTGTTCGTTATTTTACACATTTTCTAATAATGTATGTGTTAAGTATACCGGGTTTTGTAATAAATTCGGTTACAAGGTTTATAACTGAACTTGTAACTGAGCTTGTGGCGGGACTAATTTTGCATTCACAAATTATTTATGCTCATGCGACGTTATGATAACTACATACACAGTCTTAGCTATTTGAAAGCATAAATCTTCCACAAAAATAATAAATTGTGAACATCAATAACTGTCGTTATACGAGTATAGCGAACTTTATAAATTGTATTAAAGCCAAATAATAGCAGTACAAGGGTGTTTCTTGAAGCATTTAACCTACAAAAACTTTAATTTTTGGAAAAATTACTGTCTATAACTGAAGACAGTCTCCTTTCGATATGCCATACTCTTGACTCAATGACATTTCAAGCCATCTTGGAAAAGATGTTTTCTTCGAAAGGACTACACAGAAGAAAATTTCTGACAAGTGAGCGACCTTTTCGAATAAGCAAACAGAAATAAATCGGAACGAAAAAAATTCGAATGATGCGGCGATTGAGGTATATATCAAGGTGATCAGGGTGACGAGTAGAGTTGAAATCCGGATGTCCGTCTGTCCGTCCGTCTGTGCAAGCTGTAACTTGAGTAAAAATTGAGATATCATAATGAAACTGGGTACACGTATTTCTTGGCTCCATAAGAAGGTTAACTTCGAAGATGGGCAAAATCGGCACACTGCCACGCCCACAAAATGGCGGAAACCTAAAACCTATAAAGTGTCATAACTAAGCCATAAATAAAGATATTAAAATGAAATTGGCACAAAAGAT
>NW_017534407.1:2781477-2783414 GCF_001853355.1 Bactrocera latifrons
GAAATAAAATTCAAAAAACTGCCCAAAAATTTGATTTCTAGAGTAGAATACCCCCTTAATGCAACTCACATCTTTTGATTTCCAGAAAACAGTTCAGTCATATCGGCCATCTTCATTGAGCAGTTTGTTAAAACGCAATTGTGAACTTTTGTCTAAGGTAATTATTTTTGAGATAAGTATCTGGGATTGGCTAATCAAATACCGATGTAAGATTTCGCCTAACAACGGGCTGACTATAATCATCATTATGTCAACCTACATACAATCCGCCTCAATTAAGCTCATCGATAAGGTCCAGCCGAAACGCAGTACCAAATCTTTCACAATACCGAAATAGTATTGGGGAAAGAACTATGTAAATTTATAATTGACAACTTCAAAGCGTTTGGAGTGTAGCCAAACAGATGTATCTCCAACTTAAAATGCTTCAGCATGCTTTATATAAGTGTGCGCGTGAGAGAAAGTTGTAATGCCTACAAACACTTTCTTCACGCAAAACGCGGTTATCACCAGCCTTGGCATCAAAGAGGCCCCAATCAAATTTAATGTTCCACTTGTAAGTATAACAAGGGGACACAATAGCCGCGACTATGCAACAATAAAATCGAGGATTATCCTGCCATGTGAAGTAGCCATCTGTAGTAGTAGAAAATGAGAAAAGTGGTAAGCCGTAAGTAAATTGTGTAAAAAATGAACTGTTGCTACAGACATTGGGAAATGTTGGTGCCGGAAGGTTATTAACAGTCAATTAAACTTCGTTGTCGAGATGTCAATTATGTTTATTGTGTTTATTGCGTACACATAGTCAAGTCAAGTGGAGTTACCAAAATATATTACATACAAATACATATTGTGCAGAGACATATGTGCATACATATACTTTCCCTCGCTTTGTTAATATTATGGAAACTTTAGTTTTAAAATTTAGGCGTTCTTATATGTATATATTCAATATATAAATTGTGTATTTAAAATTTAAAGCATACCTGGTTGTTCAATAACTTTTGTCCTTTGATAAGAAAAACACAATTTTGTGATTCAAAATGCACTTTATTACTCTGTATAATCTCCCTGAACATGAATACTCTTATTCCAATAGCTAACTATATTGTTCTGGTGTAGCGGTAGCAAAAATTTGGGAGCGGTTGCTGAGCAGAGCTAATGGAAATTTTCATATGATACAGCTCCAGCATGTGTTTTTTTCTTCTCTTGTTATTTTCTGTCATCTCTAAGTTTGTGTATAGTATATTCTCAAAATAAAGTCGTATTAGTTACACCACTTATAAGTAAAGAACGGCTGAACAATTTGGCTTAAAAGCGGTGGGGAAGTAGCTTAGAAGCAGGGTAAGGACATAGGATACTTTATTTTTATCTCTTTATGTTAAAATTCAATACAACTGATAAATACAAAAATTATATATCAAATCATTAGCATTTGTTCAAAATTTATGTAAGAATCATTTGAAAATTTTAGTAATTCAATAATTGAAAGAAATAAGTGAAAATTTCCATATCCATGCATGCTTAGTATACGGGTTATACTGATTTTGCTTCTGAACCAGGCAATTTTTTTTTAGGATGAATTAATTGGATTGCGCGAATTACTGTAAATGTTCCTGTGCCTGACTGAATTTGAAAGATCCCAGTTAAGAAAACAACATGGCTTTTTACACAAGAATTATTTATTACCAGAATTTCATGGTTTAGTCTAAAAATTAACCTAACATATTAAACTAGTGGTAAGCATGTATATATTTTTATTTATTTATTTATTTATTTAAAAGAGAAACAATTATAAATAATTACCTCACTTACGAGCTAAAGCACTGGCTGCCAGGGCCTTCGGCTTAAGTATACATTAAGTTCTAGGTGTATTATGTTAGTATATGAGAAGATGATCGTTTAAAGAAGAAGAAATAATGATATATATTGTGTAT
>NW_017534407.1:2791961-2818999 GCF_001853355.1 Bactrocera latifrons
TTTATAATTTATTCAATTATTATCTAATTCGCCTTATTAATATATTTCTTAAAATATTTGATTTTACATTTATAAAGTCTCTTGACGCAACAAGTGCCAAAATGATTTGCATGACATTTTTTGGTTTGAATTATTCAATAAATTCAAACATTATGACACAAAATAGAAAAAAGGAAAAAAACAACAAACACATGCTGGAGCTGTTGCACATGAAAATTTTCATTTGCTCTGCTTTGCTACCGCTCCCAATTTTTTGCTACAGCTACGCCAGAGCATGACGCAGCATTTCATTTTTTACTCTCGCTACAGCTATAGTGCTTTACCTAACAAAATTCGGAGCAGAGTACATACGAGTACTTTTACTTTTTTATGCCTAGGCTCTGCTGTGGCTCCCGCCAAAGTGAGAGCGGTAGCAAGAGCAAAACGAAATGCTACGGGAGTAGCGTAATTTTTCAAACGCTACTTTTTCACGACTTTTTTCCTTCAACTGGTCCAAAAGGTTGCAATAATATTAAAATCAAATTGTTTTATCAGTTTGCAAGTAATCCGAGATCCGATTTCTCGACACGAACACGTTTCGAAGCCGAACAACCAGGTTCACACCACTCTTTAACCTCTCATTCTGATTCTGAATCATGGTGATAGACCCAGGTCTCATTCATAGCGATGAATTAACGCACAAAATCCACTTTTTCCTTTTTAAGCCCTCAAACTGTTGCTGAGAAAGTCGCAATCGAATGTGTTGTTGTTCCATTGTTAGCGAATGCGGGAGCCATAGTGCAAACAGTTTTCTTAAACCCAAAATTTCGCTTAAAATATGGCTCACACTACGCAATGAGGTGTGTAGAACATTTACTAAATCTCTCTCAGTCAATCTTCCAAAGTCATATCCATATAACATATGTTAATGAGTATACACAAAGTAAGTGCTTTTGGCAACATGTAGTGTGCAATACATACAAACATATATACATACGTATATATTTAGTTATTTAAGATAGTTTGCTCAAATAGTATATAAGTAATGAAAATATCAAATAAAAAGTAGAATGAAGTAATTCTCAGCTCAGTGAAGTATTTTCGTTTTCCCCCTCCAGTAGTAAGGTTTGATAAAATCTTCATTGAGTTTAAAACAATTACTGCAACCAAGACAACTTGATGGGACACGCGATTTTTGAACTTTTCACTTCATGCAATGTTTCGTTTAACATTTGCATACATTTCCTAATCCCAGTGGAGCATCTTTCTTCTAAAGCTTTGTTTTCATTTTAGGTATGTTTTTAAATATGCTTAATGGTTGAGTAATATTGTATCAGATAATTTGCAATCGTTATTTTGTGGTATACTTATAAGGAACAAAAAAGAGGGAGAAACGATGAATTTAAGAATCAACCTTTTGGTTATAAATCAAATTCTTAATTTCCTGAAAATTTTTCATTTAAAAATTGTTTGCCTTTTGATAGTTGTATACGTACCGGGTGTTTTAATTTGGATGGGAATTTCTCTCCGGCATTTAGTTTTGAAGTGCCTCTTCACGATATTTGTACAGTATAAAGGGCAAAACTTTTTAATATCAATATAGACCCCTGTTTAGCCTAATAGTGATATCCAGGTAGTTCAAGGGTTTGTGGCCTATTTGTGATTGCAAACCCTTTACTTGATAAAGTTATATATAGATTTACATACATATATAGAATTAATCAAGGTGATGTTAAAAGTTGGGTTTTAGCGGTTTCATGTTTTTTGATTTGGCGTAGTTCCGGCCAAGCATTGTTTGTTTCCAATTAGATATTGGAATTGCATATATACTTATATATATTTTATCTGAATTTTAAGCATCAAGGATTTTAGAGGTTTAAGTAATTTTAACCCAAATATGCTTTATAGCTGTAATTTATCTAACTTATTATAATTAAACTTTAGCTATCCGACCACCTTTCACATAATTGGTTTAAGTTAACAAATCAAAAGGAGCATTTCTTTTAGTATTTATGTGTCTAGCTTGTATGGAAGTTATTTACTATAGTTAACCGATCTGAACAATTTCTTCGGAGATTACATTGTTGCCTTAAAAAATAATCTATACCAAAATTCGTAAATATATATTGTCAAATGCAAAAGTTTTCCATACAAGAACTTGATTGCGATCGTTCAGTTTGTATGGCAGCTAACTTTTATAGTGGTCCGATATCGGTAGTTCCGACAAATGAGCAGCTTCCTGAACAGAAAATTACACAGCTCAACATACTGATCATTTATATATATACTTTACAGGGTCTCCGACGCTTTCTTCTGGGTGTTACACACTTCGTGACATCTGTTGTAAATTATAATCAAGCATGCAAATAGTTATAATACAATTTCTAAATGAATTCGAGAACTCTTTTGAAAAAAAATTAATAGCTCAACATTAAACAACGTTAAAATTAATTTAGAACTAACCGTCCACGTGTGGAGAAGTTGATGAAAAAGCATAACCAAAACTGTTAACGAAAACTGGAACCTTCGCAGCTAACATAGCAAAGAAGTGGCAATAGTTAGTATGAAGTTAGTACTCATAATAAATAAATGATTAGTATACAAAAAAATTGCAATCGACCCGAAATTTATGAAAAATGCTTGACAGTAAATAATTTTTGCGAGTTAGTATACAAGATATTTGTATATGCCCTTAGGCGCCATAGATGCAATATAAATATGATCCTACACAGCGTTATATATGCATATGAACATAGATATATGCATATATATATAACGCTATGTGGGTTCATTCTTATAACATTAATATTCAAAATTACAACGAACATGTGCTAGAAGCCGATTTTGAATATTTGCGATCAGACGAAACGACCGTCAAATAATCTCTTTTCTGCCTACCGGTTGAAGTTTGTTTTCTGTTTTTTTTATTTAAGCAAACAAGTTTCTCCGCACGAAATGTTTATGCAAAAGTGCGTATACGCAGTGGCGTACTCAGCTTTAGGAAGATAATTCTATTATATTAACCACTGCATATATATGAATGTACTTTAAGCATTATTTCGGATTTTTATTCATTTTATGTATACCAGAAAACTGAAAGTGTTGGCAAAAAGGTCTTTTATACGATACTTAACAGATTTTAAGAAGAAAAAGCCCTACGGAAGCCTTAATTTTTACAAAGCTGACCGAAGTAATATGCCTGCTCTTCGTTGAGTAATTCTAGTTGCGATCAAAGACGAAGCGATAACTTTTCACCCATATGACGGCGTTATTTATGAAAAATTAGCAAAGCTGAATACACATTTCATATCACAAACTTATTATAAAAATTAAAACTTCAAACTTGAGTTGCGCTGGAAATCTAATTTCCAATATTTTTAATATTTACCAGCCAAATTAGTTGATATATTTACTTCATATGAACTAGCATATTAAGACAAAAAATATATTAGCGGCGACCATCCACCTCTGTTAATAAAGATTATATCGACAAAGTTAAAGAAAGAAAGGATATCTACATCTCTTCTGGATTGAATGTGAATTACTTATGGATCAATGCTGTTTTCTTAATGTCTGACTCACAGATGAAAATCCGATAAACGTACAATTCTACTGACAGTCTACCTTAACTTGTTATTAAATGAAATGGCAACCACCTTCATTAGTTTGATTAGGACTGTCACTTTATTTTGCATAACTAAACTGAATTTAATAATGAAATGACAAAAACCACACAAAAGAAATATTTAGTCAACTTATGTGATTTGATATACTTTTCAACTCAGTTATTCTATGTACCAAACGTTTTTATAAAACGATAAGAAATTTGATAGAAATACGGACAGAATTATAACACTTTCATAATAGATATATACATAAATCCACATTTCTATAAAACATAGACTCACAGCAGCTCCGTACAGGGTACTGAAATTAACCGATTATTACCATAGCTAATCATTAAAGAAGCAGAAAAATACAAAAAAGTTTTCAGTAATAATAACTAAGGTTATTTCATATTTCTGTTTATATTAATTATAATATTACAATAGCAAAATCAAATTTGTTTCATATTGGAGTTATTGTGCTAGTTTGACAGTTAATAAAAATTTTATGGTGATCATATGTAGCTTTAAAATTATGATAGTCTATAAATATGTGGTAACCAATATACGAGTTTCTAGAGAGTACTTACTAAACTTTACCAAGTTGTTTATAACTATGTAGTTATTGCCCATGATTTTCACGTTGCTTCGGTTTTGACTGTTTCCCGCTGTCGGCCTTGTTTCGTTTGGTTAGGTCATGTATGGAAATGTGCTGGATTCTGCTTGTAAGTAAAATATTATTCAATATACACATACATTAAGTGTAGTCAGTGGCAAATATTTGCACACAAAAACTATTTTTATTTTGCGGAACTTGTGATTAATATGAAATGTGTTCTGCAAGTATGGTATCAGTTCCCGTGCAGATAATTTCGCGGTGGTCAAATATCAAAACCAAAATGTGAATGAGTGTTTAAGTGAGTTTTCATACAAATATTGGTGCTTTAGTACTCACGAAGTAAATCAGTTTTTCTTACAATAATTGGCAATTCAGAAAAAATGCATATATATGTATATCTATGAATTTGTCGGTCTATAAAGTTTGTTTGTGTTAGAAAGTCTACCATAAAGGTAGATTATTTGTACCGAACCTCATTTTTATCCTTTTAAACGTTTGAGAAGTATTTTATATAATTTTTAGGGATACTTTCGAGATTGTTTAGAGGAGTTCTCGAGAGTAGACAATTCCTTATATACCATAAAAATATGAATGCATAACCGTTCATATAGTCCCGCCTTTCTCAATATCAGCTCAAATATGTTGCATTAGTTGACTGACTTCTTTTTATTCACAAAGATAAAATGAAAAAATGAATAACACAACCAAATCTAAAATCGGTTTTATTAAAACCTTCTTCAACGTAGATTTTTTTATATGCAGACAAAAAACTCAACAAGTTTACCAATATTAATAAAAAAAAATTACCATTTGACCTTTTTTATGCCCATCTACATCCCGTCAAAAACTTCACTTTATTTATTTTTGCATCGCTGCCACTCTCGTTCAATGCCTCGTTAAAGTATGAGAAAGGTATAATCGTACCAAACAATCGAATGGGAATCGCATTCCATAAGCCAATAATCTTCTTAACATTTTACAATTCTGTTGTTATTGTAATTAGTAAAATTGAAAAATACGGGTATAAATAAATCATACCGAAATAAACTTTAGCGGCTTTCGTTTAAATCCACGTATTTTTATACAAGCGATATCGATCACAAACCGATACTTTATAACTTCTTTTACCACTTTTATACGATTTATTCCATTTCGTTTATTTTTAGCGTAAACGCCGAGCGAACAGGCAGGGTAGGACAATTGCTTACACATAACCGTCGACATTCTGTCTCCGCTGTAAATGTGACTTCATGAGCATTTTCCCTTCTAGGAGAACCGTCAACACGTGGCAGCGGGTATTAATAGTAGAACGAGCAACATCGGGATTTTCAATGAATTAATGCGACAATTGGGCGAATGTCGATGTAATGGGAAAATTTTTGTGCAACTACGGGCTACTTTAGTGCTGCAGAGTGTTTTTCGAAGTCGCACATAAAGTTGGCAAAATAATTGATGTGGTTTCTTCTCCATTTTCGCAATTGTCTAACGAATCTGTGATGCAAAAGAGAACACGTAAAACAAAAATTGTATCGAAAAGTTGTAAAACAGTTATAACCAGTAATTCGCCTTGAAAGCAACTAAATTAAAGTAAAACATCAAGCTTTGTCATAAGTGATTAACTTTCGCTTTTTTTAAAATTTCAGTAAATGTTACGATTAAAAAAAATTTGATAAATTCCAAGATATTTCAGAAATAACTTTTCTAAAGTAATAATTAGATTTTCTAAGTGAAGTGAACAAAATCGAATTAATTACTAACCATTACACACTACAGTAGCGAATAGTTGTAAACAAGTGCAATAAAAGTATGATTGTTCATCAGAGATTTTTTTGATGATATTGTATGGATTCACAAGTGAAAAAGTCAATTTAAATTATTTTTGATTGCCTACAGCACAATAATATTTACGTATTTTGTGTATATTTCTTGCGGTTTGAGCAGAAATATTTACAAAGTTGATTAACTTTTGAAATTTTTTTGAATGCACACGAACTATAAAAAGCAAACAGCGCCGCTAGTAAGTGAAACATATTTTATATTATAGTTATTATGCTCATATACTCAATTATATTATTTAAGTGAGTAAAATTTTTTTTTGAAAAGGCTGCTGCCTTAGTAAAAATTTAATTAATTAAACCGCACAATTTATATATCCAACAAAATCGGTTCGAGAACAAAAATTTTTATCAAAAGCATTACAGAATTAGATTAAACCACCAAACACGGTTGTGTGTGTGTTTTGTATAATATTTGCTCAATCCCATTACAGCTACGTACATGGCGTATGAGTAACCTCAACACTGCCATTTCGCAACCAATGTGTTATAGGTAAGTTCTCTGGCCACACAATGCACAAGCACGTGCGCGGTCCACCATGCGCGTTCAATATTCTTGTTGGATATCTGAGTTGTTCTGCTAACATACAATATCTACAAATATACATATGTATGTACGCTGAATGAGTCTCGATACTGTAATTTTGAAAGCAGGAAGCTTTCAGCATTAAGCACATATTGTATTTTTTTTTTTTTTTTTTTTTTAAGAAATAATTTGAGAATTCCTTTTTTTTTTTTTTAAATAACGATCCTGAACCCAATAGTAAGTTCTCTCAAAGACCTCCGTATATTTAAAAAATTGAAAGACTCGTTAAAGCTTTTCAAATTTCCGGTTGACCTTATATCGCATTAATCGACCAATATGTGGGTTATCTTAATAAAGTTGTGAGAACGTGTTATTTCAAATAACAGCATATTTAATGAAAGGCCAGGTTTAAATTGAAAATTAAAAGGTTTTAACGTTGAATCCTTTTCTAGGATAGGAATAGAGGGCGTTTGCAAAAAAAAATCAAGTCAAAAATCAATTGTAGTCCAACAAACAGTTACAAAACATTTTCGGCTGAAAACTTTGGTGTAAAACGTAAGCAATTTGCCAACTACAGGAAATGTAATTTTCAAAGTTTAAACGGAAAATCCAGAACTAAACTTCACCTAGTTGAAAATTGCAGATCGCTTACAAGCAAACTACGTCATCCTTCGTGGTACCTCTAGCCACATTTTGAGTTCTTACCAAAAATTTATTATGTGAACTATGAAAAATGATTGCTGTTTATTTTATAAATTGGAAGTTAATATAAAACCCTTCTATTTGTATTTGTTATAATTTTCGATGCAATCCACCTCAAACTAGCATATCCACAAATCTATTTTAAACCGTCTATTTGGTAGCATAACATTAAAAATATTTACATATATGTATGTATGTTCTCTTTTTCGAAAATTTCACATGTGCGCTTAAATTTCAATTATGTTTGGGCAAAATCATCGTCAATGTTTGCTTCCACTTAACTAATTTTCACAAAAATCAAATTCAAACTACTTCAAATTACAAACATAATATTACATATGTTCAATATTTCCAGGTTCTGCGGTCAGATATAAACCAGTTTCAACCAATATTAAAAATTTGTTTCACTCATGTTACATTTTATTTCGTGTTTCATTTATGGCACTGTAAATTTCCGAAAATGTTGTTACGTTATTTTGCATTTTAGGTGACGATATGCATACTAAAATTACTCATACATTTGCTTTTAATTGTAATTTTTTTTTCTAAATTTTAGAACTTGGATATTTTGTTATAATATTGAATTTTTAGCTAATTTGATAATTGTCGTATTTACAGATTTTAAATAATTAAGGTAGTAAAAATAGAAGAAAATTATATCTCAAATATAATTTTTTAGTTTCATATACATCCACAATACATAAGCTTTTGAAAATTATTCAGTACCGGAATAGAACGTAAGGAGAATGGTAATCCAATGGGTCGAGTTAAAACCCGCTTAAGCGTTAATTATAATACTAATTTGTTGTACAATAAGGAAGGACAATTGAAAGATGAAGAGACAGGCACATCTTTACTTGAGCAAACTTATTTCTGCAGGAAATACAATTGCTCATCCGCCATGGCATGCTATATATTACTTGTTTGTACCGCAAATGTATTAATGAAAAAAAACAAAAACAAAATTATTCTCCAGTTCTGTGCGCCTTTGTTTTATGCAAGTGCCAGTAGAATAAGGAACCGCATGAAGTAATGCAAATATATCGCTGTTCCGGCAAGTATCGCTTAAGATCGCAAGCCACTACCTGTAGGATGTTGAGAAAGGATTTGGGCTTTCATCTGTATTAAATTGTTCTCACTTAAGGACTCATGCCACCATATTAGACCATCGTAAATGTCATGAGTTTGCTGATTTTGCCGTGAAACATGAAAACAATGACAATTTTTTTTTTTTAGAAAATCAACTTCTCCGATGTGCTCACTTTCATCAGAGTGGTGCGATAAATAAACAAATTGTCAACTCCACAAAATAGTCATCGGAAAGTGGTATAAATCAATGATTTATGGTCGAAATTGGAATAAGTTGATCTAAGCAACATCTGGTTCCAACACGAATAGGCTTCAAGGTATTGTCCTTTAACACCATTAGTCTACTACTTATGCGGTTATTTGAACTCATTGGTGTTAAGCAATAAATCCGCCAGTGAGTCAAGTTTTGGAAGTCAATTTTAAATGTGCTGTTCATGACATACAAATTGATTTAGTATTGGAAAATTGAGTTTTCTTCACGTGTAGATAATTTAAATGGGAACGTATTCTAATTGGAAACCTGTGTCCAGTATGGGATCAAACGAAAGTAAAGAAGGGATACACAACCTCAGAAAATCTCAACTATTTTTTTATAACAAATCTTCAAGTGCATTCATATCCATTTGTATATCTAAATACGTTATATGTATATAAATATCTGGAACAAAAGCAATAAGAAGGGTTCTTAAATATTTAGGATACACAAATCTATTGAGTAAAGTTAGCGAAACGTAAAACATATATAGAATTAAAATTATTATTATTTTTTAGAGAGTCTAACTCATATTAAATACTACACTACTTACACTCATATAAAATAATGAAGCTTGTTATGTTTAAATAAAATAAGATCCGCTCTTGGGTGAATTCTTTAAACCAAATGAAGCTCATGGATGAGTTGCAATTAATTTACGTCTAACCGTGATTTATTATATTTTCCTCACGTGTAGAGAAATTAATCAAAAATAAAACTTATAATGTAACCAAAAATTGTTCAATTAAAATATTATTGCAACTGAATAACTTTTTATTTCTGCGTACACACTAGGGTGTTTTTTCTCTATATTTGATTGTTTNTTGAATTATTAAAATTCCCTGAAAATTTCTTAATATTAACATTAAGAACTGGATTAAAGCATGTAAACATTTTCCATTTTCAATACACTACAATCGTGATTTTTAACTTTAAATTCTTACAGCTGTGAGGAATTTTATGGCATCGCGTTGACTTTACACGCATATTTCTCAAAATCGTTCACTCTACAAAGGTGTCCCGTGCCACAAAGTCGTAACTCACACCGGCGAGGTAGTACGGGGCTTTGAATAAACTGAATTTCAATATTTAACGCATTACTCTCTATGACAACGTTTACAAATTACAGAAAAGGTGCTAATATTGCAATTATATAGCGAATTTATTACAAAATTTCTTAGCATTTTTTTCCTAGACAGATAACATAATAAAGAAACCATCGCTTTTCTTAGGAAGTTCGTCATATTTTTTTCTCTCATCCCGTTCACTATAATCGGTGTAATTGTCCAATGTCCTTAAAAATAATTAAATTATATTTACTTAATGTGTCCTTTGAACCCCCTACAGTGAGTAATTACTAAGCTATACTATGTTATAGGCATATTTTGCAGGTTTGTAATTATTCCCCATGATGCTCACCTTAGTTTTAATTTCCTAATTTTATGCAGAAAATGTGTTTTCTTGCTGGAATTGTTGTGATTAATATGAAATTTGTCTAGAAAATGTTTTAGTGAAATTATTTTATCAATTCCCATGCAATCCAGATTCATTGCGAAATGGGAATGAACTGTATGTATGTGTAAGTAACGGGGCATAACTAAGAAGAAATTCCATAACAGGCTACCAAGCTACCCACGTACATGGCGTATGAGTAACCTCAGCGCCAGCATGTCGCAACCTACAAATTTTAGGCAAGTCTTCTGATTGCACAAAGCACAAGCACGTTCTCGTTCCGAAAATGGCAGATTAACAAAACCGCTTTATGCTTGGTATTATTGACTTTGTGTATTTATTTCACATGAGCGTTCAAAATTCGTGTTGGCTGTCTGTGTGTGCGAAAATGTACACATATCCGGTCAGAATTTCCCAGTACTAGAAAGAAGAATGCTTTAACCATTCATACGTGCTTTTTCGCTGCATAGTTGCAGCATGTTTATAATAGCAAATAGAATAGGTTAAGTGTTGCAAGTAATAAAAAAATTTTGTTTTCCACTACTTAAGAGAGAAATAGAAAGAAAGTCAGTTGACATACCAAAAAAAGTGATCGTTTTGAAAATTTGCATAAAATAGTCGATGAACGTATACGGAAGAAATTTAGCATGTGTAGAATTAATAAATTTAATAAAAGTATAACATTTACCACTAGAATGAGTATGTCTCAAGGTGAAAATCTACCTAGTTTTGGGGTTTTTGCTATAAAAGGTTGTCAAAAATTAAATATTGATTGTCAAAAAAGTCTTGCGGTATTTTCGCTAGTTGGCGCTGAGAGCGCGTAGTTCTAGTTTTATTCGTCGCATCGGGTCATGCTATACCTTTTTGGAAAGTTCATTTCGTTTGATTGATTGTCGTTTCTTTTAAGTCGTTGGTGAGTTATAGCGTCGCAAACATGGTGCAAAATAAAGAGAAAATACGGCATATTTTACAGTACTACTACGGTAAAGGCAAAAATTCATCTCAAGCCGCCAATAAAATGTGTGCAGTTTATGGACCCGATACAGTTTCCATTTCCACCGCACAACGATGGTTTCAACGTTTTCGTTCTGGTGTAGAGGTGGTCGAAGATGCGCCACGCTCCGGAAGGCCTGTCGTCGAATATTGCGATAAAATCGCTGAATTGTTCGAAAGGGACCGGCATAGTAGCAGCCGTAGCATCGGTCAAGAGCTTTTATGAACAATTGAAAATTCAATAGAAATACCTAAAGTAATACCGCAAGACTGCTTGACACCCTAATATTAGTTTATTACCGTTTTTTTATTAGTTAAATCGTTTACGGTTTCGTTTATGTCTACAAAGAAATTAAAAAATTTTCAACATTGCCCCTTTAATATTTCTAATATAAGACAATATCATTGGATGGGTGTGGCAATCATGTCTTTATAATTTTTTTGCCTTTTGATAATAAACCAATACATAACTCTAAGAGTATATATTATTACAAAAGGGCATTTTTAAAGAAAGAACACAGAAACTTTAGATTTAACGAAGAATGCTTATTATCACTCCCTTCACTGGCAATTAATTTTTGAAGATTATCTCTTTCAAGTGTGTATCCGTTCGAGCTTACCGATTGGTAACTGGAGAATGACAAGCATCAGGCGTGCTTGACCACATCGATTTTAGATCAAAAACGGTAAAAAACGTGGAATTATTTGGTCACTGAAGTGATTTTACAATAAATTCATTGATTTAAGCGATATGTGGGAAGTGGCGCAGCCTCGTTGAAACCAAATGACGTCGAATCGACTCTCCATGGACTTTGTGTACACTCTCAACTACGGTTGCTATATACATGAGTACTGGATTTCAAGATGAGTGATGATGTTAAGAATAGTACGCTGTGTAGACTGATTATATTGAAAATAAGTTGAGCGACGAGCGCGAAACACATTCTTTACAGAATTTAATTCCCCAATGTTTAAACGGAAAAGCCCGAACCAACGCTCATTTTGGTGCAATCTATGCTAGTAATTGGATTTAAGTGCCTACTAGTATTTGCAGAGTTCTTAATAGTGATGCAAGTATGTTATACGTGTGTAAATACCATATATATATGCTTGATATTATGCTATCACACAGACGGTTTAAATATATTTCTGGATTGAAATAGTTTACATTGAAAACATGAAGTTAAATTAATAAAAGAACTATTTCATAGTTTAAAACAATAATAAATTCTAGGTAAGAACTCATAATGCGTTTTTACATCTCGACATAAATTCTGCGGAAATTCAATAAATTTATTAGAAATCTAATAAGTATTATAGCGTTTAAGCTAAATTGTAAATATTTTGTGGTGTGCTCGCAATTTTTCAAAATTGCTTGGCATCATCTGGGCAAGCTCTCCACTAATATCTGACACCTCCTTTGTGGGTTACCATGCCTCCTTGATTTCAGTACAAGGTTCTTCTGAATTTTTCTTGGCAATCTGTATCTTAACGTCGTTCCATAAATTTTCAATCGAGTTGGCATCGGCACTTTGAGCTAGCCACCTCGAGACGTCAAAACTTTCTTCATCATTGTCATGCTTCGAAAGGTTCTATGGTATTTTTGAGAATGTTTTGCTATGCAAATTGGTCCTTTCTAACATTTATCTTTATCCATGATCCAACACTATACCAGTAAACATTCCCCAGACCATTAAGCTTCCTCCGCCGTGCTTAACAGATTTTGGAGTGTAGCTGGAGTTATACGCCTGACACCTCAGACGATGGAGAAATGGATTTCCATCCTATCCGATACGGTTCACCTTAGTTTCATCGCCCCACAGCAATATTTTCCAAAATTTAGCGTCCGTTTCTAAAGTTGTTTAGCAAAGTCCAGCCGTGATCTTTTTTTTTCGAATAAATGTGAACTTGCGCTGCACTGAAAAAAAGGAAAAATAAATCTGTATAATGATTTTGACCGCCCAGTTTTTATGACAAATATACAGTGATTATAACGTTACTATGGACAAAATTGGTTTTTATTCTTTTCCCGCCTTTGCTCTAATATTTATTTGCAGCAAAAGTGGCATTATCGGCATAAACACATATATTATATGTGTTCAAAAAGTATCGCGAATTTTGAATTTTCGCGGGTTTTGGATCGTCTTACATTTTTACTTATTCAAAAAAAAAAAATGGATCAAAGAACCTGTATCAAATTTTGTGTGGAAAACGAAATTAAGTGCGCGGATGCGTTCCGAATGTTGACTGTGGCATACGGAGAAGCTAACTTGGACCGAAGCAACGTTTGTCGGTGGTACAAAATGTTCTCAGAAGGCCGAGAAGATGTGACAAAAATTGGCGTTTGCACCACGATAATGCCTCTGCTCATACATCGTTGCTTGTGCGCGACTTTTTGGCCAAAAACAACATACTCATGATGCCGCAGCCACTGTATTCCCCAGTTCTGGCACCGTGTGACTTTTTCTTGTTACCTAAACTGAAGAGGCTCATGAAAGGACGACGTTACGCTTCTCTTGACGAGATAAAGACGGCATCGAAGGAGGAGCTGAAGAAGATAAAAATGTGCATATATTTACTTGTATGTACATTTACATGCATAAACATCGTTTTGAATTTTGAGGAATTCCACCAACATAGTCAGACAAATTTATGCTGGATTGACCCTTATATAAACGTGTACAAACGTGTCTATATTTTATTGAACGCTTTGTCCACTTAAAACTTTCATAGGTCATGGCATTTCAATATTTCAGCACATTTTTAATGGTATGTGCTAAACTGACTACAACGGCACCTAAGTGATAGCAACAATTTATAGCAGATTGTTTTCGTTATGAAAAAAAAATTGTTATCAATAAACATCCGTGCTTTTTTCTCCTGCTGAGCGATAAAGTTTGTAAACAAATATGCTTTCAGGCAATACATGTTAGACCTGGCAAAATACCCGTAAATGTACTGTATATTTACTGAACTGACATGGCAACACAAGCCCTAGAGTAAGCTTTGGTTCACTTTGAAATTGCTGGTGATTGCATGTGTACTTACATACCTACATGGAATTGTCTTTGTATTATTTTTCATTGGATTGTAACCACACCTTTGCTAAGTGTTCAAAAGTGCGGCTGCTAGCGTTACTTAAAAATGCATTAAACTAATGCATGTTGACACATCATAACGGTTTAATAGCCGCAGTTAATGTAAACAACGTAAAAGGTTTTGAAAGACTTGAATATATAGTGAAAGGTAATTCTAGGTTATATACTTTTATATGCGTGGTTAACATAGTAGGGTTGTTTCAAAGATAATGCCGGTTACGTAGAAAGCGTGTCGCAGAAGTTTATAAAGTCTTCAGAAGCCATTCTAATAGCGAAGTATTGGCTAACTCGTAAATATTTTATGTAGAAAGAAGGGTAAACACAGCTAAACACTTCTTACCTTTAACTGCTATGTGTGTTCTAGATTTTGGATAAGCCTTAACTTTTGTCAATAACTATGCTCCAATTTCTCTTAGATGTTAAATTTCCCTTGATGGTTCGAACAATAATATATGAAAATTAAACTTGGTAGTTAACCTGTTGAGTATCTTTTGAACTATTGGAGCTAAGATAGAATCACATTCTCAATTCCGCTTTCTGCTAGCAATAACCTAGTAGCCGTTTTACTTACTTTTCCAGATATCGATCTAAGATTTTGCACATATCTTTTTGTTCCTAAGAAACTGCTTATTTGTCGATAAATTCGATATCAGAACAATTGAGAAATTAATGTTCAGATCGAATTAACCTTAAGCAGAATATTTATTTAATCCTTCAATCAACTAAATAAAGTCAGCAGAGGAAAGCAAATTGGAAATGTAGAAAGGCATTACATCAAGGGATTGAAAATTGTAGAATTTCCTAATGAGTTACTACAAACCAATGTGTTTGTTACGAGCGTGTTCAGATTAATTGCAATGTTTTCTTTGAAAGTTAATGTAGATTCACACACAATTATTTCCGGTAGAAATAGTTTCTCATATTACCCGATAACATATATAGCGCCAGATTTCGAACGATAATTCTGTGAGTTATCAAGAGAAATATTTTCCGAATTTTAAGCCTTCTCTTAAGAAGGAATGCCTGAAATTTATAAGAATAAAAAGGTTAATTTAAAGAATTAAAACGAATCGCCAGTGATCGTATTTGCATTGAAGAACTTTCTGAAAGAGCTTAGTATTGACACAATTTTGTAAACTGAAACCTTACATATAACTAATTTGCTTAGTGAAAACTCTTTATGAAACCTTTCTCTCAAAGATTAACGTTGATTTGTTTTTTTCTTTGCATTGAAAAGAACAAAGCTGCTGAAGGTCAAGCAAACAAATACAATTTCAGATTACTCTTGATTCTGTAGAAAAGCGAAAAATTGACATAATCTTCGAGATTTATTACAATAAAAACAACAACAATCGTAATCAGAATTTTCAGCATTTCAGCGCACTGCATGTGGATTAAATTTCACTGGCAACATAACCGTTTAGTGAATTAAAGTTTCCTTTGAATTGTTTATGCAACAGATTGTCTACATATTTTCGAATGCGCTCTTTACACATACCACAAAATATACATATTTGTGCACACATACAAATGCCAATCTGGATGATCACTTACATTTAACCATACAATGGCCGTCGTCTATTGTGTCGCGTATACGCTACGTTGCACATTTAACGCTGTTCACTGAACATTTTCGCTTAAAATTGGCTAAAAGTTTTGTGCGTGAAAGAGCATATTCATAATTTATTGCACACATTTTGTTCAACATAAATAAACCTTTTTGTGCCGCCCCAATTCGCTAAACTGTTATCTACCACAGCTACAAAAGCCAAGGCAGGTCAGTGGTTGACCACCAGGGCGTATGAGCGCTGGCCAAACAAAAGCAGCAGGTGTTGAGTGAGAATGCGCTAAAATAAGTGTTTTCACGTTTGCTACTATGCAATTAATTTCACTCGCCTTTAAATTTTCGCCCAAAGGTCAATAGAACGCTTTTAAAATTGGAAAATTCGATTTGTTTGTACTTTAATCCCACTCAGACTAAGCAGAGTTTCAAGGAATAGGTACGAAAACATTAAACATGCCGGCCGATTTATTGAATATTGTTTGGCGTCACATATACCTTTTTATACTCTCGCATGAAAGTTGCTAAAGAGAGTATTATAGTTTTGTTCACATAACGGTTGTTTGTAAGTCCTAAAACTAAAAGAGTCAGATATAGGGTTATATATACCAAAGTGATCAGGGTGACGAGTAGAGTTGAAATCCGGACTGCCACGCCCACAAAATGGCGGAAACCGAGAACCTATAAAATGTCATAACTAAGCCGTAAATAAAGATATTAAAATGAAATTTGGCACAAAGGATCGCACTAGGGAGGAATCGCATTTTTTTGGAAGTGGGCGTGGCCCCGCCCCCTACTAACTTTTTTGTACATATCTCGAAAACTACTATAGCTATGTCAACCAAACTGTATAGAGTCGTTTCTTTTAGGCATTTACATATACAGTTCAAAAATGGAAGAAATCGGATAATAACCACGCCCACCTGCCATACAAAGGTTATGTTAAAAATCACTAAAAGTGCGTTAACCGACTAACAAAAAAACGTCGGAAACACTAAATTTTACAGAAGAAATGTCAGAAGGAGCTGCATCCAGGCTTTTTTTAAAAATTGAAAATGGGCGTGGCGTYGCCCACTTATGGACCAAAAACCATATCTCAGGAAGTACTCAACCGATTTCAATGAAATTCGGTATATAATATTTTCTTAACACTGCGATGACATGTACCAAATATGGGTGAAATCGGTTCACAACCACGCCTGAAATCTCGATTATCACTTTATCATGCGAGAGTGAAAAATGTTCGGTGACACCCGAACTTAGCTCTTCCTTACTTGTTGTACTTAAAACTAATTTTGGAAATTAATTTTTATTTTGTTTTTGTTGTTTTAAATATACATACTTCTGCATATTATTTTTATATTAGATATTTGAGCTAGAAAAATGTTGTATTTATATAATATGATTTTAATAGCGTTACGAATTGTTCTGAATGGAGCAACATGGCTCAATCTATATATACTTAAAGGCATCAAACTCAAGCTATAGTATTGACTGTCAGAAGGTTCATTTGTTTTAAGGCGAGTTAAATGAGGTAGCAAAAACTGCCAATCTTAATTTACTAAGCAAATATTGCTCATAAGTTTTAGTTCAAATCAAATTGTTTATTAATACAAAAGTTGGAGGGGATGATGATTTTAGTCAATAATAGGGGGATTGCAAACATATCTTACTTGTTGAACAATGATCATCTTAACATAATGTGGTAAACAGATAGACTAGTAGGTGCAAAGAGGTAGTTTAGAAATTAATAAAACACAATTTGAAGCTCGAAAGTTTTTATGAAGCAAATATCGGAGACTCCATAAATATATATACCAATGATCAGTGTGAAAGCTGAGTTTAATTAGCGAACCAGTTTTCCTGTTTTTATACTCTTGCAACCATTTAGTGCAGAGTATAATTTTTTTGTTGAGATATGGATTTGAAATCTTACGCTCACCAAAAAATTACTGGCTTGCCGGAACCATATATGCAACCATAGCATATAGGTGCAATACAAACTGAACAATCAAGAGCAAGTTCTTTCATGAAAAACTTTTTTATTTGCCTAGAGACCATATATTCATGAGATTTGAAACAGTCCAAAGCAATGCTTGTGGACAAATTTTTTCGATCAGGCCACTCAAACGGACCGATCAAAATCAAGGTAAGAATATTTTTATATCCTTTTATGTTATAAAAAATGAAAATTTCAACATGTTTCTTAGGTATAGCGAATACGATGGTGTAATAATCTACGCAACACAATCTTAACCTCAGTTTTATTTAAATTAGTTTCTATAGAGAAGTGTAATTACCGAAACTGCTAATTTTTTTATAAATACATATTTCATATTAAAATTTATATTAGTTAGTATGAAAATTATTATTAGAATTATGTTTTTCTCCACAGGCACATAAAATGCAATTGTCGTGGAAATTCGTGCATCAGAAAACTATTCAGCCATTCAAACACGCACAATTTGTATGCAAATTAAACTTATTTCCATTAGTTTAGCTTTTATTTGTACACCCATCCGTCTGATCAATACATACAAGTAATTAATATGCGGCACATTATATTGGCTATGCGAAAAGGGTTTTGAGGCTTCAACTAGAAATTAGTGGCGGGTACGTTGCTGATTTTAATTTAAATTGCAAAGGGCATAACGGCATGGATATGGAATTATAGTTGTGCCTTGCAACCCAGCGGCGAAATATCTGTGGCCGCTCGAAAAACAATTGTTGTGATAAAATAGTTAAGAGTTTTTAACTTAAATTTCTCCCGAAAATCCCAATGGTCGAATTGGAATTGGTGCTTGGGAATCGACGATTAACAGTAAGGCATCGCACGGAAGACGGACAGACAAATAGCCAACCGTATTTCTACTTTTCTCGTCATCCTGATCATTTATATATACATATATAGCCCTTAATCTATTTCGCTTAGTAAGGTGAACAAAACTATTAACCACTTGCCATAGAATATAGAAATAACTGAAATATCGCTATTTTTTTGAGCAGCCACCATTTTACGAGAAACTTTTTTTAGTTTCTATCCACCATAAACAGATTTGTACTAATTAAGAATATCCTGAACAGGGAATAGAAAATTGATCAAATCTTATACGGAAGTTTTGTCCCCTGAATTAGAGTACCAAATAAACTGATAAATAAAATGCTTTCAATAAAGCAAATTATCTGATTTACTCCTAAAGTTTATACATCTTCGGCGAATGCAAATACAGACATGCCATGCATGTATGTATATGTAAGTGGGTACCAAGAGTATTTAAGGGGCAACCGAAACCTGGCTAGATTAGTGTTTAAGGATCTTATACATACTTACATTCACTGGTATACGAAACATTAATACAAGTGTATTTGAGGATACTTACACCCATACATATTTACATGCAAGCAATTAAGTGAAACCTCCATACAGCGATGGACGACAACCCACGAGCATCCCACGAGCAGATAGCTTATACGCATTTGTTTACATTAGCTCGTTTCACAACACAAAATTTCATTCACAAAATTCCACTGCGCCAACAACAACCCGTGCTGTATAAAAAAAAAACGCTGTTGCGAGTCATCGAGAGTTAGTCTTGTCTTTGATTTCGTGCAGTTTAGACGTGCTGCGTGATAGCCGGAAACACGATGAATATTCGCTTGCACTGTCGTATAGTTTCTTCGAATTTCTTTTTGCAAAAGAAGACGAAAGTAGCGGAACTGTGTTGAATGAAATTTATTTGAGTGATTTATTGAAGCGTTACGAATATGACTTATATCAGTATTGTTACACTTTTATAAGAATATGTCCTTCAGGTTTGTGTATAAGAGTGTTTTTATTTTTTAAAATGGCACGCGGCAACAGTTAACTGAAAAACAATGTGTCCATTCCGAGCGCTGCAAGTGAATATGCTAAAGCATAAGGCTACAAAAATTATATTGCCGCATAAATTTTTATAACAACAACAGCAAGAGAGTATACTAAAATTGCTTTAAGTGCTGTTTGGGAGTGATATATCGCTAATGGTCCCTGCTGTGTAATTTTAGATCTTTATAATTTTTTTGTAAATAAATAAAGTTAAAAGTGTCCGCATAAAATGTGGAAATATAAATTTGATTTAAAATATTTCATAAATAATTAGTAACATTCTGAAAATCTAATACTTCTACGTGCCTCGCGTACACTCTTAATCTTGATTTTGTTGTAAACGCTCCAGCGGCAGAACTAAGTACGTTCTTTGCTTACTCCAAAAGCTAATAAGCGGGTATTTGGTCTTTGATAAGCTTGTTAGCTTAAAAAGCGTACACAAAGCGTAATTAGTTTAATAATTAATTAGTTTTCTCTTTCCCTCTGTGTATAATTATTCTGCTTTTAAAACTGAAAGTATTAAATTTTCTCACTTAATGTTGTACGCCTAAAGAATATCTGTGGCTCATTAAATTAGGTGAGATTAATATTCATCTACAAATAATCAAAATGAGGAAAGCATACTTGTCTATTGGAGAGAAAAAAATTATTAAACCCGGTATGCATGCACTGATCGATTTCGACCACTTTTTAAACACAGCTGACATGCACGGCAGCAGGCATTCTTCACGAAAAGCGTTCCATGGATCGAGATGCGAGTTTATGGATTTTTGATAGCTAGAACTAATTTTTATTATGATTGATAAATTGGTTCAGAAGCCGTCACATATTTTTTCTATCACTTACAAACTCAAAAACATTATTTTGACTGAAAATCAACCCAGGCAACTTCTAAAATGCATGCCATATGGAATTAAGTTTATGGATGACTATTTTGAATTTTTTGGCACAAAGATACACTGTCATAAAACATGCTCTCTCAATTTCTTTGAGATAACTAATATATTGGCTGATATATTCAGCAAAATGTCACCTTTAAGTGTGAACATTTTTATACTAGGTACATGGAAGCTCCGGGAAGTATTGGCCCTATTCAACCCATTTGTTAAAATTTTGTCAAAATCAGTTATTCGGGTCCCGAGATCGTCGAATTTTCACATCGGTTCCCATAAAGCTCTCTCATACCATCTCGGTGGTAAGATTTAATGTATCTGTATGGACGCTAGTTATTTATGTATACCAATTTTCATAGTTTTTAACAATGTCGTTATGGGAGAAGTGAGCCGGGTTATTTGAAATATAGAAATGTTCAAAGTCTTCTTACAAGGTCCTTAGGAGGTATATCGATATTTAATGAGTTGACTTTTAAAACAATCTCAACTATTTGTATTGTGTCGATAGGGTTACTCAGTGGATTTGTTCTGGACAAATTCGGATATTATATCTTACGTTATTTGAGCGATATGTCTAACTTAGTGGGCCGGGTTATACCTTTTTTTTTTTTAAACCCTCATATAGAGGTCTCTTAATTTGATGCTTAGTTAAATAATTTTATATAATTTCGTTACATTTCGTTTTACGCGAGTGACATACATAGATCCGATTACGCCCATCATACGCGAAGTTTTATCAAGATATCAAGTTACCACATGCATGGACAGATAGACAGAGAGTAACTCGGATATTAACTCGCCATCATGATCAATTATATTCATATAAACCTACATATGTCTATCTCGCTTAGTTTAAGGTGATACACACAACCGATAGGTAAACGAAACAACGATATGTTGCAAGAGTATTAACACGTCAACAACCTTTCGAAACTATAATAAAATTCATAGGTACATTTCCTAAAGCAGCCTAATTTGATAATATATTCGGAGATTGTAAATTAAACTTGCCACACAAGTACTATATTATGTTGGATCAGCTATATACTAAAGCATTCCAATAGCAAAGGTTTCGACAAATAAGTAGCTTCTTGAACTGACTTTAACTTCTACCAAATTTGTTTTCAATCAGTCAAGTTGTTTTGTGAGAGAGGTGGTACTTTTCATAAAAAAGTTTGCAACAGACGTTCTACATTTCGTTTCTTGAAGACATTATCTTACGGTTAAAAATTTCAAACAAATTTGTTCTATGGGGGATGTGCATGATGTTAACACTCTGTACATGTAAAGTAAGAAATGGCAAATCGCATTATCCCAAAAGTTTGATTGACACACAGAGCAGTTTAATCTGCCACAAATTTTACCAATTTGTTTGTATGTCATATACAGATGGACGGACGAGCAAAATGAAATCAAAACTTGTTTGCTCTTCCAAATCTTAAAACGCCGAAAGTAAGTAATCTTCACGTTTAATGTATTCGTTTTAAAGTGTGAACTCTTAAGTGACTGATCTGTTTACATTGATTATATTTTGTTTTGTTCTGGCAAGTGGATTTTAAGTCGTAGCACAATAAACAGTAACGAACGAGACGAAACTAAGAAAGATGTTTATACTCCAGTCTTGTTACTTTTGGCATGGTTTAGCATGGCGAGCGCCACCTACACTTTGGTAAATACTTACTATGTGCTTAAGTATCTATATAGAATTCTTAAATAAAAATAAATTTATATATAAAAGAATATTTGTGTGGCAGCGAATATTATTTTGTCATAGATATGTGCCCAAAAAATAAGGTAACATTTGAATTTAAACTGGGAACGTCGAAGGATTTGGAGAAATAATTTTTGTTTTTTGTTTTGCCTTTTGTGATGAGGCTATGTCTAAAAAAAATATTTACAAGTGGTATAGTGAGTTCCAAGCCGGCCGTGAACGTGTCGAAGACGAAGAACGTCCAGGGCGACCATCAACCTCAACCGACGAAGCTCACGTTCAACAAATCAAAGATTTGGTGTTGAAAAACTGTCGCTTAACAATTAGTGACCTTGCTGATGAAGTTGGCATATCGAAAAGCTCAGCCAGTACCATTTTGAAGGATGTTTTGGGCCTCAAGCGCGTCAAATCTCGACTGGTATCACTGAATTTTTTGTAAAAAGGGGTCGCATTAAAGTGTGAAACGATGCTTTCTGACTACCAGGGTGTCATGAAACGCATTATAACTGGCGAGGAGACTTGAATCTATGCTTATGATCCCGAAACAACCGATCAATCAAGCGAATATCGTGCCAAAAGAGAACCGAGACCAAAMAAATCGCGCCAAAGTCGCTCAAAAATCAAGGTCATGTTGACTGTTTTATTCGATTATCGTGGTGTTGTGCATTATGAATTCCTTCCAACCATTCAAACAGTCAACAAGAAATATTATTTGAACGTTATGCGTCATTTTCGTAATGCTATCCGCCTGAAAAGGCCGGAATTGCGGAAAGACAATTCTTGGTTTTTACACCACGATAATGCGCCATCCCATACTGCCCTCGTAATTCGTGACCATTTCGCCAAAAACTCAAACCATATCGATCCGCAACCACCGTATTCACCTGATTCACCAAGCTCAAAAGACCGCTCCGGGGACCCCGTTTTTATACGATAGAGGAGATTCAAGCCGCAGCGAAGATTAGAAGTGTTTCGAAGATTGGAAAATCTGATGAAATTGATTTGGAAGAATAAATAAAGAATTTTCAAATTAAAGCAGATATATGTCCACACGTTTTTTTATGGCACTTTATTTATTTATGTTTTGGTTTTTGTCTAGGTCAGACCAGCAACTTCCAGTCGTGCATAATTTAAATAAGGGCACTCATACGCAGTGTACAACAGTGAAATGCGCATACTACTTTGGTTTTAAATAAACGAGAAAGTAGGCATCGTGGTCTTCCATTAACTAGTTTTTGGCGTATAATGAAACATAAAAAAACATAGTCGAAATTTTTTACTTGGCATGGATGTCCAAAATTGCAAAATTAGCTCTAACGAAAGAGTTCTTACAAAATCAGTTGAACTGAGTGACAAGTAACTGAATTGCTTATTTTGGCCACCAAAATGCAATAAGGTCAAAGTTTCGTCAGGTAGCAAACATTATTTATACTTTTATTACTGATATGTGCATTGATTCTTGATTTGTGTACTGGAAAGTAAAAGTTTCGAATGGATTTTAAAATTGTGCCACGGAGTCACGCCCCTTGCTCAGTTTTGCCGCGGCTGTTTCAAACCATCTCGGAGGTAAAAGTTAATTTGCCTGGCGTATTTAGTTATTGATTTATCCAGCTTTTCTAGTTTTTAACAGTACACTTATATGAAAAGGGAATAGGATTATCATTCGACTTCATACATTTTCACGCTGTTGGTAGGAACTTTTGTAATAATATCTAATATAGATTTAGTAGTATGAGAGGTATATGCATTGAACCTATTAGAAGGAGAAAACATCCTGCTGCACTTTTCCAAAACTCTTGGCCACAGTCTGCGCTTGTAGAACTCTACAAGGTGCGTACCAAAATAAACAGCACTTCCAAAAAAAAAAAAAACAGAACAAATGGTTTTTCGGCAAAATCAATTTATTTTATTCAAAAACAACTCGTGCACTCTGCCATAAACTTATTTCATCACTTGAAAAGGTTCGAAAAAAGTTTTATCAATTTTGAAACAAAATATAATGTTGCAGCCGACGTGTTACAAACTTTATTCTTTTCTTGATAAACTGGCTTCCTTGAATTTTTAATTTTTTATTTGCTTTTCTACAAACTGATATGAGAAAGAAGGTATTAGCTTAACCTCCGTTTGGTTGCTTTTGATTCTCTATCAATTTGGGACATTTAGGTTATTAGTAGTTGAAGACATGCTTGCACACATAATGTTCTACAGATAAAGATCTAAACATACATACTTATTGAATACTTGAAAACCAAAATAGAAGTCCAAATAACTTCACATTTGTAAGTAACATTCGCTCTCAAATATCTCTCATTATACATGCCAGGTGCGAAAATATTAATTATTATTCTAATTACTTTATAAATATATATGTATTTTGGTTTCTCCACCGTTGTTATGATAGTTACCGTTTACGATGAACAGGAGTTTCTGGCTGACAGCAGGGAGCAACCGTTAGAGGAAAGCATCTTAGCTAAGGGAGATATAACATCGGGTGAGTATGTATTTAGAATGAGTAAAATAGCGTATCGATATACAATTTTTTATAATTATTAGTACTATATTAGAAATGTTCTTTTGTTGTCTTAGCTATTGTTGTATTTAATATTCTATTCCTGATTTGTTCGTTCTTCATTGTCATATCGTCCCTCCTTACGTTCTTGGGGTTGAAGCAAGTAAGTGCGAATTGGTTGTAACCTTTATACAAACAACAAAAATATTTTTCTTGCACAGAATCTTCTGTTACCCTGGATTATGGATTGAATTCGTTCGCTTGGTTATCATTTACGCATATGATGAACTTCGATCCCGTAGTCGGTTTTATATTCACCATCGACTTTTTTATAATGTGTCTAAATGTGAGTATTTAAATAATACAATACTATTTATTATATATTTTCGCATTTTATGTGTTGGTGAAATCCAACTTTGGAAGGCATTTGGTTCGTTTTTAAATCATTTTAACTTTGTTATTTGAAGTCAACGTTTGTCTTTGTCTATATTTTTTATTTTTGAAGGAATTCTTTCCTACCAGCACCTATAATAAAAATACTTCAATTCATTTACATCGCGGGGGTCACAAGCGCTAACATTATTTGAATTTATGCAAAATCCTATTGGTCCAGAATTACAAGCAGAAATGTTTCAAACAAATTGATAATAGCACTAAATGATTACAAAATGGCAACTAAAATTGTGGTGAGTTTTCACACCAACTGGATTGACAATAAGAAATTGAATTAACTATACGCAATTCGGTTATTTTGGCTGGGTAGAATTAGATTATAAGACTGTTTCATCAGCTGGAGGATATTGCATTTCGACTGTTATATTCAGTTCTTCATAAAGGCAGAAAAAGAATGATTACCACTGTCGACCAATTGCCTTGAACCAATTACAAAACTGTGAATGCGTTTAATTTATGTACCACATATTACCACCAGCGCAGCTGGATGCTTAAACGTGTGCGGTTTGAGATGTCTTAGCTATCATCTAGCGAGAGGCTGTCAAGACAAACGTTTGAAGATCCCACAAACTAGCTTTTTTTCTACTGAACCGATTGCTTTAACGGGATGTTCTACACTCTTATAGTTCTAGTCGGTACTAACGAGAATTTTTTTTACCCCTAATTTTTATTTTACAACCCTTTCTCTGCTAAAATTAAAAACGGACTTTTTTTTTCAAAGTCCGCGATTTTGTTATTTACCCTTCAAATATAACTTAAGTAGTTCCTACCAGAATGGCACGTCTATAGATTAAGAATAATCACGAATATTTGATTTCAGATAACAGCAAAAGCCAAAATCACCCGGGCCACCGACGTGTATTTTGTTTTTTGAGGTTCCAACTGCGAGTGAAAATAATAATAGTAATAAAGTATAAAAATTTTTCAAATACATTTTTTTTATGTTTTCAATATGTAAATAAAAACACTCTTAATGTTTAAGATAATTCATTTTTATTTTCCTATAAAAAACCACCCTCCAACGAAGTCATGAAAATAGGCATAAGTTACCAAACTACTACCTTACTACAAGTATGTATTGACGCATTAGTTTTGTCGTATTGTTGGACAAGAAGTGTGAGCATAAAAGTATCTTAGATATCCACATATTCATAATATATTGTAAATGTATGCAGCATTGTACTCATATACATGTTTATAAAAATATGTACACATATATAAACTATAAATATAAAGAAATAAAATAAAATATGTACACATAAAAAACAAGTATAAGTAAAACATATTTCTGTTGTCATTACTTCACTAGATCTTATAGTCTTTTCTTTTCCTTTTTAACCTTATTTATATAATTTCTTCTCCATTTTATCAACACTTATTTATATTGACTATATTGACTTTGTGAGTTCAGTGAAATATTTTAAAAGCAAACTCATTAGGATTGTAAGTCATAAAAATGGAATGGTCATAATTGAATATAATTAAGATTAATTATTATGAGTGCGATGATTTGTTAGATAGGGGAAATGAATTGTAGTACAAATGCAAGAATACGACGGTGTGTGGAAGAAAACATAAAATTGAGTTCCTTATATTTGTTGATATCATATCATAAAATTTCTGCGGATGCAGGTAACTATGATTTTTTGGGCTTTGATTGTTTGTGACAACTCAACTTAATCAAGGAAAATATGCCGACAAATCTTTGTAGAAGTTAATTTTTTTGTTCACTGTACCTTTTATTATTTTCTAACTTTTTTCTCTACTGCGATGTTGCTCGCTTGGTTACAGTTTTTTAAGTGCTCTACTATAGTTAGACTTTAATTAAAGTGACCTGCTCCATAGGCTTATAGTTGAGTTTGAGTTGTTGTTTGTTGCTGTAATGCTGGATCATC
>NW_017534407.1:2819829-2832853 GCF_001853355.1 Bactrocera latifrons
TTCAGATTTGAACATACGTTATTAAATAATATTAATCTCACAATTAATATGCATATGCGGGAAGCATCTGACAATTGCTTTCCAAAGGCAAAATCTAAAAAATTTCGTATCAAAGAAATTTGCGGATGATGTTTAAATATATAACTATTAACCCTAGAAATTTTATATTTAATCAACTACTTAGTTCCTTTTCAAAAAACCTTTAAAAAAATCGATTTTTTAAGCCTCTAAAGCAAGCCCCAACCCCCTTAAACATCCGCATTTTTTTTTTTTTTTTACTCAATAATTAAGACATTTCTGGTTTTATTCTTATGTTTTCTCCTACAGAAATAAAGGTAAACAAATTCGTAACAATAAAATAACTTGATTTCTTAACTTACTTTTTACATTTTAAATTTTTGTGCCACTGTCTTCTTGAGTTGTTTCTGACAGCAAAACCGATAGAAATTCTGTTTCGAATATCAAACCAATAATATCTGAATTCATGACACCTACTGCTTTTTTTGATCGGTTTCAATTATGATTCCGAAAACTATCAGATTCCACAACACCACCGATTTAAGAAGTTGAAACTATTAATTTTCCAAATATGCTTTGTGGTTGTCATTTATCTTATTAAACTTCAGCTATTCAACCGCTACTCCCGTAATTGATTTACGCTTATAATAGGTCTCGTTAATTACAAGGTCAAAACATTTATGCGCCAAAGCAACAACAAACAGTGTGGATTTTATGTTTGCATGGCTTATACAATCGTATAATAGACACACAACCAAATATAAATTTACAAATTCACGTCCGTACACAAAAGTGGGCCACATCCCTGACCGCAAACTATTAGCCGCCTTTACAGTGATTTGCTTTGTTGTTTGAAAAAAAAAGCTGAGTGCGAAAAAGGTACGTGCCAGATCGCTCGCAAGAAGACAAGTATGGGCAGGACAGATTACCAATATCCTTCCGAAATATTAACTAGGGCAATATTCAAATGTGTAGCTGTGTATGTGTTTGTAAATATGTATTAATATTGATTTTCCGAAAATTTCATGGCTAATGGTTTAGTAAGTGAGGGAAAATCTGTGAAATCATGCTGAATTAGCGAATTATAAATGCGAGTATATTTATAAGAGTATATTTGTATACACATAGACGTACAAAATTAATACTGTAATTGCAATATTAACGTGAGCAGTGCCTCACATTAATATGACCTTATATGTTCAATACTTAGATTAAAACAGTCGATAGTCTTATGAAATATTATTTTTTCAAAAATCATAGACTGCTTTGTTTATTTTTGGTTATATTCTTGTAAAACTAAAAATACACTGATCACTTAAAAAAAATTAAATTAAATCACTCCAAAGATTTATCAAATAAAAACTTTTCAAAATCGTTGAAATGTGTCTTGCTCTTTGTAAGCCTATTTTGCATTAAAAAGTTTCCTTCTTAAAACATTCAAGGCGAAAAAAATAACTGAAAACATTATTAAATCCTCGAAAATGCTCGTAAATACTTTAAATAAATATTAATCGATTTCAGGGCTTAAATACCGCTGTCCTTATAAACATTCTATTCTAGTAACTACAATCTACAATAAAATTAATTATAATAATTAATAATATGTGACTGGTTTCGAACACCAATGATCACTGAGAAATTCTCCTTGCAAAAAGTGAGATTAATTGAGGTTATTTTACCCAGTGCTATTTTAATCCATATTACATTGATGTTCTGTATTGTCCTTCAACTGAGCTCCTTTTAAGTGAAATAATAGTAAAACCGTTGAATCTCAACAAAATTATAACTCCGCCCAAATCACGTCACGCTATCAATAGACAGGACGTCACCATAGTGTCCAAATCAGATGTAATACACTTGTGCTAACGATTTTCCAGTTCTCGAAACACTTTATAGAAGCTCTTTTTAGAATAGTCTTCAACTCCTTCAGCGAATTTTGTGTTATCTTTTCGATCGAATGAAAACGGATTCCAAGGAGAAGCAATTTCAGTTTGGGGAACAAAAAAAAAAAAAAAATACAGGGAACCAAATTTGGTAAATACTCGATGGTCAATGGTATTCACTGCGTGTTTGGCTTTAAATTCGATCACAATCCTGGCTCAATGCGATGGCGCATTATCATCATTTAAATTCCTTAAATTGTTCTTCCACAACTCCGGTCGATTTCTACAGATGTTCTTACGCAAACGCCTCAATGCGGCCAAATAGAATTCCTTATTGATCGTCTGTCCCTGCAGAACAAATTCATGATGCACCAAACCACGAATATCGAAAAATATTATCACCTTGATTTTTGAGCGGCATTGACGTGTTTTTTTTTTTCTCTTCTTTTGTTCCGTCTCGTTTTTTACCTCTATTTAAATGATTGTTGACTTGTTTGCTTATAAAAATCATAAACCCATGTCTCGTCGAGAGTCTCATCGGCAAACAAAGCCGATTAAAGATTATTTGTGCAATATATATTTTTGAGATTGCTTATCACCAGTTTAAAAAAATTGCCTAAACAAAATTATCATCTAAATACAATATATTAGTGGCTGTATCATTAAAAAGAGAAATCTTAGACATAAATTAATGTAAAGGCTTTTCTCATAATCTTGTCCTTAATTTGAAGACGGTATAAAATTGGTGGCAAGTCCAATTGTACATTTATATTCTTCTAAAAGATTCTTAAAATACATTAAAATGAATTTTTGTCAGTCCTGATCAACATTGGGCAGATGGTATAATTATATAGAATATAATATTATATAATTAATTATATAATATTATTATATTCTAACATGTGTATTGAAATAGTAAAATTAGTTGGAAATTTTTGAGATCCATTAACCGCTATAATTATACACAAAGTTCACTTTGTCCATGCTGATTATCCCTTAGCGCTCTTCACATATTCCCGTACAGTCGAAAAAAATGTTTGAAGAGTATAATATAATTATTACATATTTCTCGCAATCGCTTGTACAATTTCTGAGTTAATTCAAATGAACTCTCTTGAAACCAAATGAATTACTCAACATCAAGTTAAATTCCTCCACGTTTGCAAAACTGCAAACTGTGCAGCTGATATATTATATTAATGGAATATCTGTATGTATGTCGTCTTTCTACGTAACCACTTAATAGATTCTATTTTTTAATCATTAAATTGCTTCACTATACATGTGTAGATATTAAAGATGCATCAATACAATTTTATTTGGCGTATGACTGTACTCGGGGTTTATTTCCAAATATTTATAAGAACAAACAGAGTGAAAAAAGAAATTTAAAAAATGTATTTTAGTAAAATATTTTAAAATGAATATCCGATATTGAAACTATGTGGTACCCATAATCTACAAATAAATATTTAGCGAATAAAATGAAGCTAAAGTGAGTCCGAAATTTATAAACAATCTGAAACAGTATATAATATTTGCGCGATACAAAAGATATTTTTAGTGTCTAACGGCATATACATATGTGTTAATATTATATGTATGCATAAAAATTATTCAAAATTTCCATATGGGTTTATTTTTATAATATCAATATTTTATATTAAAACGCACATGTGCTCCAAGCTGATTTTAAATATTCGCGACTAAATGAAGCGACCGTCGAATAATGTCTTTTTGTGCCTCTGCCCTCAAGTTTTATTTTATTTACATCTGTATACTGACTGAATTATTACGTATACGCAGTGGCGTACCCAACTTTAGGGTGCTACTTCTCTTAACAACTGCATATATGCGAATGTATTCTGACGGTCTAAAAATGTGTATGAGCTAAGATGCAACCGAGAACCCTTTTTTGGCAAGAAATATATTGTAATGTTCTCGTTACCTCGGAAATGCGGAACGAGCAAATCAAATTTTGATCAATGGTGTCTAAATACATAAAGAAAACGTTCGGCAAAAAACTATTCAGATACATTGTCCATAATTGTAAATAATGTTCTCATTTTGCTCAAAACCAATGTGCGCAAGCTACAAAATTCTCAGCCTATAAGTTGGAATTTAATATTTTAGGCATTACTATCTACGGAACCGTACATAATTGAAAAAAAATATTGTTGTTGGACGTTATTTAGTGAACTAAATTGGAAAAATAAATAGATTTCTTAGTATTTCTCAAAAATTTTCTCATAGATAGATAATCTTTATATATAAAAATAACGTGTCACGTTGTATGTTCGCGATGGACTCCTAAACTGCTGAACCGATTTTAGTAAAATTTAGCACACTGTACCCAGTTCGAGCCAACTTAGAAGATAGGATGGTGAAAAAAATTCATAACTAAAAAATACAATGAAAGCTCTATAACCAGACATTGACAAAACAGCCTTAAATTCGTTATTTTTTCCAATAAAATTTATTTGTATGAACATATTCAAAATTAAATCTCAACTACAAACCTTTGGATTCTTATACCGACAAAAACGTTTTAGCCTTCAATCATAAATAAAATTGCACTGCCTTGAGTGCAATAGTATAAAATTTATACCACTGCAATGCGTGGCCGGATCCCCTAGTATAATATATACTATAAATCATTGCTTTTCACACTTCCACTGCTACTTATATTCATCAGATCAACACTTTGATGTCACGTTTGAACCCCCTTAAGTGAGTAACTACTAAACTATAATATGTTGTAGATCCATTTCCATATGTGTAACTATGTGGTTATTCCCCATGATTTTCACGTTGGTTGTCTTTTTTCTGTTTCCTGTTTCCTGTTGCCGACCTTGTTTTGTTTGGTTAGGTCATGTGCTGTCAACAAAAAGCAGGCGTTGACATACATACATACTTATGTAAAGATGTCAACATGCTGGGTTCAATTTTTGAAGAAATATAAAGTAGAATATATCCAAATACAGTAAGTAAGTATAGTTTCAATAGTATATAAGTACAGTTCTACGCAAAAAATATTTATGCATTTTTTTGCTGGACTTGTTGTGAATAATATGAAATGTGTCCTGTAAGTGTGTTAGTAAACTAATTTCCATGTAGACACTTTCGTGGAGATCAGACATCAAAACCAAATGTATTGCAAAATGTGAATGAAATTTATGCATATTTTATGTTTGTATGTTTGTGCTCATCTAGTTAATTAGTTTTACTGACAGTAATTTCTAATTAAAAGGTTATAACTTATGACTTCAGGGCTTATTGCATGTGTATTCTTATTCAATCTAACGCTTTAATAATAATTTTCTTTAAGCAGATTTTCCATTTCATTCAGTTTGTTAGCCAGTATTGTTATTTAACATAGATTTGAATCGAAGAAGAGAGTCCTTATAATAGAGTTGTTGAGTAAGCATAGGTTAACTTAATCTGGTATCCACGCATAGTCTAGTTGCATCCTTTGAATTTAAGTTGCTAAGTTCAACGTGAGTAGTCATCCTTTTTGAACAAACTCTGCGGCCTCACTATCGATATTTTTACTTACTTTACAACTTCTTAATCAAAAAAGCTTAAAGCGGTATAAGGAAGTTACGAATCATGTTTATACATTTTGTGTTTGGTGAAGATGACCACAGTGGAGGTTGCATTTCCTAATTTAAAATTATGTTTTAAATTATTAAAACTGTCTACAATACCTAGACATAACATATTTAATGATAACGATTACTCAGAAAATCGTAATGAACACAAATTTCCAAAATTTTTTTATTATATTTTCATTAGAACATGACCCCGCTTACAAACTAATCGACTAATTAAGTTCCTTCTGTCACATTTTAAAAACGGCCGAAATGGGACTACAACCACTTCATTCCTTACGTCTATAATAAATAACACTAGCGTCAGTGTGGAAATGAAGCAAGCGCAAACCCGAATTGTGACTTTATTATATGCCAACTCTCATCTAAAAAATAGTTAAAATCGGTTCATACCAATATCTACCGAATATATGAATATTTTTGTCTGTATCGAAAATATGTGTTCAACTTTAAGAAATATAGTCGTTATCTTTCTTTACAAATAGCTTAATATGGCTAAATTATCCTTAGTTATATTTGAAGAAATAGTAAGAAGTAAACCATTTCAAGGTTCCATACTTTTTTAAAGAAAAAACAAAGAAACTACAATTTTATTAGAAAATGTTTATCATCATTCAAATGAATATTTATTTTTCGAACATTATCTCTTTCAAATGTTAGCCTCGGCTGCATCTCAAATGGTCCATCCGTTGAGTCATTTCGCATTTCGACTAGTATTTGGCTACAAGCGTGATGTTTTGCCCGAAGGCCTGAGTCTATTCAATCGACGGGCCTAAAATGCAAAATTATCTGCTCACCGAAGTGCACACTCAATAAATCCATTGCTTGATGCTGGCGAATGGTGCAGACTTGTTGAAAAGAAATGTTGCAGAGATTAGGAGCCTCAATTTCAGGCATCAATATAGGTTATTATCACACGATACAGCTCGCCACTCACGGTTATTCTTTCACCGTCATACTTTTTTAAGAAAAATGGTCCAATTATCGTGATCTATGTCGCTTGGAAAGGTTGAACGGCTTCAATTCTTGCATAAGCTGTATTCTGTACACTTCTAATTTAAGATCTCAACATAAAATGGGTCAATATGATGTCAAATGATAATGTCAATGTGCGTGTTCCATACGTCTCTACGTGTACACTCTCAGCTACGGCTGCTTTTTTTCCTTACTGGTCGAATACAAGCCAATCATGAATGCAGCTGGTGTTGTGATATGTTGACCGTAAATTGAGCTAAGCGCGCTAAATGCATTTTTTACAGATTTATTTCGCTATAAATTTGATCGATTTGTAAACACTGTTCAGGCATAAGTCTTTCCATGATGAAATGACAAACAATAAGGAACAAAAATAATAATAATATTAACGGAGCTAAAGGTTTTGCTCTGCCGTTCTATTAAAAAAAGAATTTTTTTTATGTTTTGTGCCTCTTTCCTACATTGATCCACTAAAGTACGACTAAGAGCATATCCCAGTTTGTGAATAGCATTCCATAAGCCAATAATTTTCTTAAAATTGTACATATATGTTATTATAATGAGTAAATTTGCAGGACAGTTGAAATAAATCACATCCAAATTATTTTTAAAGACTTATGGAAGTTTTTTAAATATAGGTACAGTTTTGTATTTATTTAGCCTCTCTTATACTGAGTAGTGATTTCTTCTCAAAGAAAGAAAAACAGCTTTGTCCGCATTTTCAGATGTCTCCTCATTCCTGCCTTCTTCTGATTTGTCATATACGTTTCCAGTTTCTCCATACTGGTCAGAAATCTCTTTACAAATGGGACCTACAGCATGTTTCATTAGAAAAGTTGCTTCAAAACGTTTCTTACATCAATTGTGTGCAGTGAAATAGCACGATGTGACGCATTAATATGCAATAAAATAAAAAACCGTTTTCCGCCCAAATAAAAACCGCGATTTTTTAATATACTGATAGAAATGAACATTCGAGTATATCGATAGTAAGTTGAGTATTTATAATTTTATTCTATTTTATTTTTATTCAGCGGTGCCAAGCGAACTGGCGGAGGGGAACACCTTACACATAACTGTCAGCATTCCGTCTCCGTCATAAATGTGACATTAACACCGTTTTCTGATCCAGTGAAACCGGCAACGCGTGACAACAGTGGCAGGAGCAGCATCAGGAACTGTAACGAATGCATGCAACGATTGCGTGAATGTAGCTGAAATGTTGTTTTAAGTATACGAATATGTACGTGAAGCTACTTTTATGCGGCGAAAATACACGTAAGGGTATTCCGGGTATTGTCAAAAATAGGTATACAGAAAACAATGTACACTGCAGGCGTCAAAAAGAAACTGATACGAACAAAAATAATTATGTTAATTCAGTTAATGAACATCCTGAAGTATCAAGAGAACTTTCATGCACATTTGGGTGTTCAAAAATTTTAAGGTGGGTGCAAAATGAGCTTATAATGCAGACAAAGTCTCCGGTTCCAAATTAATGGAAAAACGTCAACGAGGTTGGTTTCAAAGCATTTTCACTGCACTTGTTGTTATTTACAAGGTGATAAAATACGTATTAGAAAAGAATTCAGTGACATTGCCGACTGTTCCCAAGATAGTCCGAACAAGGGAACGATAGAGAATACGGCAAAATTATTTGACGAATAATGTTTGTTGCTACATAAAATTACAATAACAAGCTAATAGTGGTCCTTCAGAAAATCCTTTAAGAAAAAAATGATACTACAAAATTTTGTCGAAAATAATAAGACCATTATAACCGGTAATCCGCTTTGAAATCAACTATGTTAAAGTAAAAAACCATATTTTGCTATAAAAATACATATATATATATATATATATTATACTTCTTCAAAATGATAAAAACGTTCTTACCTGTTCATTAAATTGTTTTAAGAATTTTGTTCCGATAAAACAAAATTAGATAGTTCCCAACATATTCCTTAAATAACTTTGCTTATTTTTTTTTTTTTTTTTTAGATAATATTGCGTTATTCTCAAGATTATTAATTTTCATGGGAATTGTTCTTTATTACTAAGTGAAAAAGTCGAAATAAATTATTTTATTTATCTACTTCAAGACAATATTTACCTATTTTTGTGTATATTTCTTGCGGTTGGACTAAAAATATTTATAAAAGAGATTAGCTTTAACATTTTTTAAATGTACACAATCTGTAAAAAGCAAATGGCGAAGCATTTTATTTTGTACATATTAATTATGCCAATATAATCAATTATACAACATAAGTGCGTTAAATGTATATGCAAAGACAGCCACTATAGCAACAATTTAATTAATTAAACCGCACAATTTATATTTCTATTACAATCGACTGAACAACACAAAATGTTACCAAAAGCAGTACCGAATTAGATTAAGCCACCGAAAACGGTTATGTGTGTGCTTTTTATTATATTTGCTTAATCCAATTACACCTACGTACGTGGCGTATGAGTAACCTCAGCGCTGCCATGTCGCAACCAGTAGGTTATAGGTAAGTTCTCTGGTCACATAACGATTCGAAAATAGCGGATAACAAAACCACTTTATGCTTGGTATTGTTGACTTTACGAATTTATTTCACATGAGAATTCAAGGGTTGTATTTGCTGTCTGTGTAATTGTAGTAACATAATACATACGCACATATGTGCGCTCAAAATTTCTCGATACTGTAATTTTGAAAGCAGGAAGCTTTCGGTACTACGCACGATTGCAGCATTACTATACAAGTAATTGGAATATGTTAAAGGCTGCAAGTAGGAAAATATTTATTTTTCCAAAATGAATTTTGTGAGCTTAACGAATAAAGATTATATAGTTTACATTAAAACTTCAATTTAAGCTTATTTCCTTGTAGTTATAAAACAAAAAAAAAATGAGGGCTCGTTTTGAAAATTTCTACACAATTTTCAAATTTAAGATTTATTAAGCTACTTTGGAAATATTTTTGTAATTCTTTTTAAGTCTCAAAATTATTAAGTTCTCTCTCAAAGTTTACAGTTTTCTCTAAGTAAATATAACTTATTATAATTGGTAGATGGTACGTTAATTGTACTATTTATCTACTCCACAATTGCGTGAATCATCTAGAAATATGCTGATAATGATTCGCGTACTCTGAAAATTAATAATCTTCAGAAAAAACAAGAAAAAACGTTAACTTCGGTTGCGCCAAAGCTAACTACCCTTCACAGGTGCATTTCTGTTAGTAACTATGTGTTCAGTTTGTATGGAAGATATATGCTATAGTGTTCCGATCTGAACGATTTTTTCGGAGATTATATTATTACCTTAAGCAATAATCCATACCAAATTTAGTGAAGATATACCGTCAAATGGAGTTTCCCATATAAGCATTTGATTCCGATCATTCAGTTTGTATGGTAGCTATGTGTTATAGTGGTCCGATATCGGCTCTTCCGACAAATGAGCAGCTTCTTGGAGAGGAAATGACGCTTGCAAAATTTCAAAAGGATATCTTAAAAACTGAGGGACTAGTTCGTATATATACAGACAGACGGACATGGCTAAATCGAATCAGCTCGACATACTGGATACTGATACTGATCATTTATATATAGATCGACCATTTATAGATCATTTATATATCTCCGACCCTTCCTTCTGGCGGTTACAAACTTAATATACCCTGTTCAGGGTATAAAAATTCATGAGTATGAGAACAAATGAATGTAAAGACGGGATTCATAACCTCAGAAAACTTCGAAAAAGTGTTTTCTAATAACAGTTTTCCCTTGGCTAACAAATCGCCGAGTGCATTTTCACTAAGAAAAAGCTTTTCTAAAGAGTTTCAAATCTCTAGCAGAGGATTTAGTTAGAGGTAATAAGTAGAGAATATCTTTTACACTAACAATTTATATATAGACAACTATATAGCTAAATCGAATGATTATTAATTAAACGGTCAAAATCAATCCAGAATATAAGTTCACACATTATTATAAATCAAGGAGAAAAAGCTTTTTATATTAACTATTTAGGTGCCCCGCGAAACTTATTGAGTAAGCATATATACGAGGTGTGTTCAAAAAGATCGCGAATTTTGAATTTTCGCTGGTTACGTATATTCGAATTTCTCAGCCAATTTCAATGTTCATTTAATTGTTGACAGCTGCTTTGCTTGCACGTATTTTGGATCGTCTTCGATTTTTACTTATTCAAAAAAATGGATCAAAGAACCTGTATCAAATTTTGTATGAAAAACGAAATTAAGTGCGCGGACGCATTCCGAATATTGACTGTGGCATACGGAAAAGCTAACTTGGACCGAAGCAACGCCCCTGCTCACACATCGTTGCTTGTGCGCGACTTTTTGGCCAAAAACAACACACAAATGCCTGTGACTTTTTCTTGTTCCCTAAACTGAAGAGGCCCATGAAAGGACGACGTTACGCTTCTCTTGACGAGATAAAGACAGCATCGAAGGGGGGGGGGGGGAGAAGATGAAAAAAATGATTTTTTGAAGTGTTTCGAAGATTGGATTTCTCATGGGGATTACTTTGAAGGGAACAAAATAGAGATTCATGAATAAATAAATAATTTTTGAAAAAACACAAAATTCGCGATAATTTTTGAACCCACCTCGTATAATCATGTAGTATATGTATATAATCGAAATTATCATTAACTTTTAGAGACTTTTTAAAATTAACTTACATATCTCTTGCAGCCGATGTATAAAGCCTGAACTCATGTTAAAGAGTGAAGCATGTTTTACTTAAAGCAAATAACGTTTGCTCTGAGGTAAACAAAAATAAAGTGCTGGCATATGACGTCACTCAACTTCCTTCGCAAATCCAAAACCTTTCGAACTTTCTCGAATAAGTGACACCGCCGTAAAAAAAAGTTTTTAAAGTTGACAAAGTCGTGCCAACATCAGCAAAAAATTTAATGCTCAATGCTAATGTAAATGTTTGAAAGAAAATATTGCTCACACAATGGCAAAATGTGGGGCAGGTGCGCTTATGTTTGCTTATATTATGTAAAGATTGATGTGTTTGTATATTATAAATAATATGGCACTTTCTGCTATTTTATGCTTCCTTAATTTGTTTTATTTAACTTACGAGAAAAATAATTAAAGTGTTATAAATCAGTATTTGCACAGCAAGACTTTGAAATATACCTACACAAATATTATTAGAAAAAACTAACCTACATTGTGACAAATAATCCCGATAAATGTAATTTAAGTTCCCTAGGTAAATGATATTTCAAAAAAATGCATAGTTGTCACTATCCAAGCCAAACATGAGCGCGATCCGACGCGCTTAAGTCGTTGCACTTCAATAGTGAGTTGAGATTTTACAATGGATGAAAATGTATTGTATTTATACCCAAATTTCTTTTGCAGAATCATTGCGAATGTTGTACGGTTCAGTTTTATCAACAACGCAAACCTGCGAGTGGTGCAAAACCCCAGTGACATAAAGAATTCAAAGATGGTTATGAAACGCGTTCTTTCTCCACTTATTTCGATAAAGCTGAATTTTAAACAGATCCGGCACAGATGTCACTGACCGTCGTAACAACCTAAAAAAAAATATTTCGACGAATGGGTTTTCGCGCGAAATGGCTAAATGCCTCAACTCGTCATGCTCATATATGTATATGTTTGGAATAGTCTCCTACGTTTCCTTCTGGATATCACAAACTTAGTGCGATTTCAATAAATGAAGAGGCATTTATTTAAAATATTTAAAAGGCTTTTAGCTCATTTTAACACAAACATATTCTAATAGATGGTGAAATAACATGTATTCTGTTGTGTGCATGAAATTTGTCATTCGCAACACTTTGGTCCACCAAAAACTCACTTAAGATTTTATCCTTTGGATTTGTTTCTTTGGGCGTTGCTTTTAATTTTATATATTTATTTGTAACAAAAGGGGAATTGTCGACATGTACGTATACAGATCAATCAACGGAATGACCAAAGGGCTGTTATTGTCTACACACTTACCTGTGACCTTCCTAAATACTTACCTGATACAAAGGATTTTAGACCACGGCAATATAATCTCGTGGTGTTATTTATTCAAACAATAGTAATGGTAGGTATGTAAACACTATCTATATTATATAAATGAAGGATTTGTTTTAAGAGTTAACTAGTCTAGTTTATATCGCTGGGTATAAGAGAAGTGTTAATTAAAGAATGGGTAACTTAATATAAGCATAAAATCTAAACAAATAAATATAAGAATTTATATAAGAATCCTTACAAATATCCAAAGTACCTAATTTTGATCGCGTTGTAGAAGTGAAATTGGGCATTTAAAAGAAATAATGCCTGAACACGCGTCAAAGATGACCGCCAGCAAAGTGAAAAAAGGTAATATTTTATAAAAGCGAAAACGCAATACAGGCGGCTGAAAATGTGAATAGTTCAAAAGAAGTTTGTAAAAATCGTTTTTCTCATATATGGATTAAAAATTATACAAAATATCGGGTGATTTTTTAAGAGCTTGATAACTTTTTTAAAAAAAA
>NW_017534407.1:2833613-2854973 GCF_001853355.1 Bactrocera latifrons
TTTCTCTTTGACACCATGTCTGATATCCCACGTGATCTGTCAAATACTAATGCATGAAAATCCTAACCTCAAAAAAATCACCCGATACTTTCCCTTTTATATTGATATATTTGGATTGTATATATGAATAAAATTTTTAGCCCAATATTTGTTGGTAAGTACTATAAAATACTCGGTTCCGTAAAGGGCGAACAGTGTTTGGATTTTAACTACTCTTTTAATGGCCTGACATTTAGTAAAGTTACATAGGTATATACATATGATTCTGTGATTCAAAAACCTTTTTTTTTCGTATGGTACTCTGAAAAATAAAATAAATTCGCTAATTAGGGTTTATTTATTTTTTCTTTTGGCGTCAAATCGGCTCTATAATACTGCCCTATGGGCGTTTTGATGGTTTTAGATAGTCAATGCAATTCACATCTTGTGAATTTTAGAAACGAGTCTTAGCCATCTGGGTCACTATTTTCAAAAAGCAATTGTAAACTTTTCTTACTCTATTCGCTGGGGTAAATATTTTCAAGATATCTGGGATTGGCTAATCAAATGTCGATGTAAGATTTTTCCAATTCACAATTTTCCTATCAAAAATTGATCGAATCACCGACCGATATGGCTCTTTTTCCAAGATCAGCAGACAGTACCTCTTCCACACGCGGTCAATACAGAAATACGGGTCCGCTTCAGCTAAAGTTTTGATAGCCATCATCACCATAGTGAACTTATTTTGATCGATACACCCAACTTAAAATAAAAAATTCTTGCTTGCAATATGAGTAACTTGATTTATGATTCCTCCATAATTAATAATATTTCTCTATAAAAAATGATACAATTAACACACAAAGTCAAGTAGCGCTCACCTAACCCGAGCAATCCACGGGCGCCACCAAAACTACTGCACGAAATTTAACTCAAAAAACGTTGCCAACAAGATACTCCAACTTAAAATACTTCAGCATTTCAAGTAAGTGTGTGAAAAAGTTGTAATGCCGACAAACACTTACAATTTCTTCACAAAAAATGCGATTATCACCAGCCTTGGCATCAAAGAGGCCCCGGTCCATTTTAATGTCCCACGTGTAAGCATAACACGAGGACACAATGACCGCGACTATCTAGGAATAAAACCAAAGATTATCCTTCAAAGTGAATTATGTACACAAAGTAAACTGTTGCTGCAGACACTGGGAAATATTAGTGCAAAAATTTTATTAACAGTCAATTAAATTTATTTGTTAAGATGTCAATTATGTTCATTGTGTTTATTGAATACACGAAATACTTGACAATACGTAAATATATTTTGTGTAGGATTATTTGTGAGATAAAAATAATCCTATTACCTAAGCAAAGACGTACATATGCACATACATACGTATACTTTACCTCTCTTTGTTAAAATGATGGCAATTCTAGCTTTAGCATTGCGATTTAAGAGTTCTTAAATGTATAAATTTTGTATGTATAGTATAGTAAATTATTTTTTTATGACTTGAGTGCGAAGCGTGCTTTAAAAGCTTCAAAAAATCAATTTTTTTTTTTTGCTTAAATCTCTTTAAAGAGATAGTTTTAATATGTCCCAAAAATTATAGATGAGAAGTCGAAATATTTTCGAAGCTAGAGGGGAAAAAGTGACCGAGCGTCTAGCATATATATGCGCTTAGAAAAAATAGAAACTTTAACGCGTGATTTCTCGGTTTTTCATTTTTACGATTTTTCTTAATTGGTCGCCAGGATAGAAAAAAAAAATAAACGTCATATGGAATTTAGGCAGACGTTATTAATCTATATAAACCATATAATATTTGCTAATATATACAAAATGCTAACACATCTAAATAAAGTTACAGTTGTTATTTAAGGGGCTATACCAGTGTGACACTTTCAAAAAGTTTCTTCTTTATTTCCTTTTTCGATAGCTTTTATTTCCATAAATATCCTGTGAAATCAGAAAGGTCGTATCTTGAATAATTTTTGGATGGCAGCGTTCTAAAGAGCAACCACTCGGAGGAACACAAGTATATAAGTGAACTTTAAACGCGTTTTTCTCGAAACGATATTTTTCAAAACTGCTGTCGTCATAACTCAACGAGGAATTGACCGCTCAACTTCAAATTAAAACTAAGTATTTTTAAATAAATTTACTATACAATGACTTACGATTTTTTTTAGTGGTTGGACATCGTCAATTTGGTATTAAAAAAACGACCATTCCTTACCTAAAAAACGATTTTTTTTCCAAAATAACGCCATTTTGTTAATTTTTCATATTTTTCAAAGCGCATAGGTCATTATATAGGAAATATCTTTAAGTTTAATAATAAACGCAATATTGATAGAATAGGAATTATATTCAGCTTTTCATTAAGCTGAGAACACTTTACAAATATATCAAATTTTTCAGCCAGTAATAAAATACATACCTTAGAGGTGGTAGAAAAACTCCCTGAGGAGGTGCTGAGTAATCAGCAAATTTTACGACACATGCTTCGATATTTTTTATGAATGATTTAACATAAACAAATAAATATATTAGCTAGGGAGATTTCTGTGGTTTCCCAATCTTAAATAATTCTGTAATAAAATCTTTCTTTTGCGGTTATTATAAAACTGCTCAAAACTAGTATTATATACCTGGGAAAACAGGCTTAGCTATCTAATGATAATAATTCAGTAGAAACACCTGAATACATCGCCAATTTTCTCCAATTTTTCCAAGCATAGACGTAAAGGTAAAGGTTTAAAGCGTTCACAGTGGACACCGCTTCACATCATATTGTTCGTGCATACGATTGGATTCGAACAAGCTCTTTCACAAGTTGGCCACAAGGTATGTTTGAGTTAGTTAAGCTAAAACTCTAAAGCTTTTTTTAATATTATAAAATTTAACTTGCTTATGGAAATACTGATGAACGCCCTGTTTAAAAATTCTGAGCCTCATATATGAATTTTTATAGTTCCTTGTTTCATTCAACTTATTAATTACTGTTCCACCTCTCACACAGTTATCAGGTTTCAAGTGTGCTGCTAATCAGTCTTTTCTGATGAATTTAGCTATATACATATGCACGTACACAAATGACTTCCTGCAGAAACAAAAACTAGGTTTCATTTTAACCAGAAAATTTCACTTATGATTCTTAGAAAAACGTTGCAAAGTAATAAGAGTGAAATAAGTTATGCAACAAGTAGCAAGCTCGTTACATAAACTCTTTACAGTATGTTAGCAAGCACATATAGTCACTAGGGTGATACACAATAGAATCCATAAAAAAAGTTAGCAATTTTTAGGCCAATATGACCATCGGATGCTCATAATGAATAATAATCTAGTAGTAATATAGATTCCAGATTTACAGTTATGTTCGAACTAGAGTTGGTCCAACTTTTCTATGGAGTCTGAATTTCATAATTTTATGTTTAAGGCCTACGAATGAAAACAAACTATGGTCGCGAATATAAGATAGAAATTTAGACTCCTATTAAGAACGTTCAAACTCTTAAAGTCAAATGTACGTTTGACTTCTTGAACCACTGCTGTTCTGCAGCAGTTAACTGCTCTCGTTAGCAAAATAACAAACACAATTGTTCTGTATTGTTAGACAAAAGTGGTATATCGCAAGCAGCATTGCATTCACGTAGACATAAGTAATACATAAGTAAAAGTAAACCGTTTTACTGCTATCATTACTTTACCATATCTTATAGCCTTTTCTATTCCATTTCATGCAATTTCTTCTCCTTTTTATCGCCACTTAGTCTGACTGTCTGCTGTGCGTGATATAGCAATATCAAAATTACCTGCTAGGAATTGGTTGCGGAAATCAACAAATGAGGATTGAATTAGTAATTTTCTATGGGTCATATTTCAAACTCAATATATACAAATATAGCACATACTATATACATATAAATATGTGTATAGATTTCAATTATGATATTAAAACCAATTTACTTGGGAATATGGTTTTTATATAATGTCGAAGTATAGTAGAATGAGTAAATTTGATTTCCAAATAATGTAAATATAATATAAAAATTTTGAAAAGGACGGCAAATGTTTTGGACGGTTAGGTTTGAATGATTTTACCTGTTTAAAAATTATAAATAATAAAAAAGTAGGGAAGTTCTATGTTCAGGTGTTGCGGAACAATTTACACTCTTTCAGTTTGTGAAGAACAAAGCCGGCGAACTACTTTCAGGGATTGGCAAAACTTTATTTGGAAAAATTCTGACCAACATATTTCACAAACTACTTCATTTACTTCATTTTAAATACCATCTCTCCCAAGTTTGTTCAAATGATTCAATGAATATTTTGGGAATAAAACGCTTTCTTGCTCGACTCGTACCGATAAAGCTGATATTTTTTCGAAAGTAGTATCATAAACCGGTCTCTTTAGACATGCTTGATCGCGTGAGTTCCGATCCCACATTCATGGAAAGCATTATAACTACCGATGAGATGAGTTTATGAGTTTGACATGCAACAAGTGAACAATTATGGGAATGGATAACGTTTTTAGTCGATCAAATGTTGCAAACCAAATTTGACTGAAATTCCCCCAGTAGTTCCAGAGATATGGAATTTTATTTAATAGTTTTTTATTTTTTGAAATTTTCATGGCTCATGGTTTAGTTGTTGTTCATACACCCAAAGTTGAAACTTCGTCTAAAAGTAAGTGAGCACGTGGAATTCATGAAAATATATTAGTATATATAGAAATGCATGATATGATATATTAATAAAAAATATACCTACTAATTAGTGCTCTGTTTCATAACGCTATGTCGTAATCTGTTCAATAGATGGTTACATTAAGTTGCATAATAATCTTATGGAGTTTAAAGTTATGGAGAAATTGAGAAAAAAGCATAATCAAAAGCTTTTAATGAAAACTGGAAATTTTCCAGCTGAAATATTGTAGAAATCGAATAACAATTTGTATGTTGTATATCTGTTTAACCACTAAACAGATTCAGTTTCTTTCCTAACTAAACTTTTTTATTGAAATATGCATGTACTCAGTATTTCTCTATTTCCAGATAATTACCAGAGCTAACAAAATTACTACAAAGCAAAAAGAAATTTAAACATGTTTTTAGAAAAATATTTTGAAATGATTATCCTTTGAAATTATTACTCATAATATATAAATAAATATGTACTGTAAAATAATTTAAAATCAACCCGAAATTTATAAATATTCGGCAACAATAAATAATTTTTGAGTATTATAAAAGATAGTTTTTGTGTATAACGCCATGTCGTGCATATGTATACCATATACCTAAATATATATACATATATACCTAGGTTGATATGCATATAAAACTCTATGTGGGTTTATTCTTCCAATATTAATATTGAAAACTATTATGCACATATACCCCAAAACGATTTTAAATATTTGCGATTAAATGAAACGACCGTCAAACAATTCCTTTTATGTCCCTCTGCCCTCAAGGTCAGAGTATTCGCAAAACATGGCAAACAAATAAGTTTCTCCACATGGAGTGTTTATACAAAAGTGGAGCACCCAACTTTAGGGCTCTACTTCTATTAACAGCTGCAGATATACGAATATATTGAAAGCATTATTTACGAATTTAATTTAATTTATGTGTACCACTTGTACGTAGCTTAACGGATTCTAAGGTCAAAACGCCCTACGAAGGTCTTAGCGTAATTGTTGAAGAGACACCGAAATAACATGTCTGCTGTTCGTTGAGTAATCCCAATTGCGATCAAAGACAAAGCGATAACTTTTTCCCCATATCATTTCGTTATTTAAGCAAAAATAACAATATTGCCTGAGTTTTATGGGACTTAAGCGTACATATTTCATATCAAAAATGTACGATAAAAATTTAAACTCCGGAGTCATCCATATTTCTCTCTTAATAACGATAATATCAAAAAAAGTTAAAGCAAAAAAATCTCCACAACCCTTATGGATTTTATGTGAAGTGTGTTAATCTTAATTTCTTTATGCCATACTCAAAGACGCAAAATTTATAATTGTACATTTCTAATTTCATTCTATATTAACTTGTTATACAAATATTCATTGTATTTCGCATAATTAAACTGCACATAATAATGGAAATGCAAAAACATAGAAGAGAAATATTTAGTTAGCCTTTAAATTCGATAATTATGTTTACTCAACGCGTTTATAAAGGTGAGAATAATCGGTGATTACCGTAGCTAATTATCAAAGATGCAGAAAAGGTTCAATAACGTTATTTAAGTTTATTTTATTTTGTGGTAAATACAGTAAAGGTTGTTTTGCTTGATGCAGATTGTGAAATTGTATAATAAACTGATTAAGAAAGATAAATAGATCTCTTATTCTTTCACTCAATATACTCCTAGAAAGTTTGTCATATATATATATATTTTTTTTTTCTGAACACTTCAGTACCATACCGTATATTTCTATAATCTTTACAAGGGTCTTCTGCGCACAACAATAATAAAAGTATACTTAGTTTGTATCTTCGTAGAACACCCTAAAGTGGTTACCTACTAAACTATACTAGGTTGTAGGCCTATTTACATATGTGTAACATATTCCCCATGATTTTAACGTTCGTTGCATTTTTCTGATTCTGCTGTCGGCCTTATTTTGTTTGGTTAGGTCATGTGCTGTCAGCAAAAAGCAAGCGCTGACGTGCAAAACATATATGGAAATATACATATATATGTAGGTGTGGTCAGTGGCAAATATGTGTACAATTATTTTTGCTGCATTTGTTGTGATTAATTTGAAGTGTGTTCTACATGTCTGCTATCAGTTCCCATGCAGACAATTTCGTGGTCATCAAATAGCAAAACCAAAATGAGCTTTCGCATATGTAAGTGAGTCTACATAAAAAAAAGTGTATGCGTAAAGACTTGGAGGAAGCATTTTTTTCGATTAAAACTGTTTTCCATGCATCGCCCAAGTACTAAGTTAAGGTTTTAACTAAAACACGTTTTCTTTTATTTTAGTAACAATAAAAAATTCTAATAAAATATTGTATTACATTTATAAAAAAAATATTGTTGAAATAATTTTGTATTTTACTTGAGGAAGACCATGCAACCCATTAAAGAAAAATCATAAAGATGTATAACTAAGTTACAAAACGTGCTTAAAATTTTTACATAATAAAGAGTGTCTCTTTGGGGAGGGCATCTGTGTTCGACATTTGAACACTTTTCCTTAAGTAGGTGCGTCGTTGCGCTAAAGATTTAAAGAGTAGTAAGGATAGTCCAATTTAGATCAATGTCATTCGTTCTTTCCTTATAAAAATATCATTACGATTAAGGATGTAACTTTCTAATGTCACTTTGATAGAGGACCGCCCACCTATTGCCAAATAAATAAGACGGATTATGAAAAGACATTACCATGCTGGTTATATGTGTTTTGCTCACTGCAGTCCACCACGACCCTTTTTATTGGTAAGTAATCGAGTAATCATCTTTTCAGATATGAATTTTCGATTCGCAGCAGATAATTCGGCCCCTAGAGTTTGTTTTTAAAATTAACCACGATCTTAAATATAAATTTTAAAAAACACCATTTCGACCTGTTTTTTTGTGACCATCTACATCCCGTCAAAAACCTATTTTTTAATCACACCAATATCTTTCATTGACTCGCTAAAAAACGAGTATGGTATAATCATACCGCAGAATGTGAATCCCCATTCCATAAGCCAATAAACTTCTTAACATTTTACAAATTTGTTGTTAATGTAATTAGTGAAATTGGAACATGCGAGATTTAATAATAAACCGCACTCAATTTTATCTACATGTTTTATACAAGCATTATCGACCATAAGCTGAAATTTGCTTACCTCTTTTCACCATTTTTATATATTTTATTTGTTTTCATGTATTTTTAGCGGAAGTGCCGAGCAAACCGGTAGATAACAACTGCTTGCGTGAATGTAGATGAAAGTGGAAAATTGTTGTTGCAACTACGGGCACGTAAAGCTACTTTCGTGCTGCAAAAATACATGCGAGATCCATGTACGGTTAAAATGCAGGCTGTAGAACGAAGAAAAAATAAGAAGTTTTTCGAAATCGCACACAATACATTTCCATTACATATCCACACACTTAAGAGTTTGCATGATAATATGGCAAATAATACTCAACGTAAATATCAAGCAGATAACTAGTTTGACAGCAATATCTTTAAAAAATTCTAGACCCCTAAATAAACATTCTTAATATAGATAAATTAAAATAAAATTTATTTAAGAAAACTTTATGTTAAGAATCAAGATCTGTAAACAAGTTGAGAAACAAAATTTGTCGAATTTAAATATTGTACTGAAACCTTAATTTAACGCTGAAACGAAAAGTATATTTTAAGCTTTTGTTTTATTGAAAATAGACTTGAAACTGAGTTGTTCACTTTAACTTTGTCTGTATAAACTGTAAGTAATGGAGACTTTTAAGTTGAAATTTTGAAGCCTTAAGCAAAATAAATGAAAGGTATAAAAAGCATTAAAATAAAGCAGTTTTATTCGCTAAAGAATATCAACTCGCCAACGTTCTCAAAATTATTCAGTGAATCTTTCTCATTGCTACAATAACAATAATATAATCGCTGGCGAGTGTAGCGTATTTTATTTTTAAATAATATAAGGAAGTTAAATTTTTTTTGCAAGGTGGCCGTCATAGTAACAATTTTATTAATTAAACCGCATAAAAAAAATGCATTAGCGCATTATATTATATTAAAGCTTGCTATTTGTTTTCTGTGTAGTTGTTCTAACATATATTCATATGAAAGCTTGCAGAACTAAGCACATATGTATATGTTTCTTTATTATTGGTTACAGCACAATTAGAAAAGAGTAAGTGCTACAGATGAAGAAATATTTGTTTTTCACAACACATTTGCCATACAAATAAAGTTTTTTTATTGTTTTAATGAAAATTACAATTTCAGCTTATTTACTTTCGGCTAAAAAAATTCTAATAGTTTCTCAAATAAAATGAATTCTCTCTCTCAGAGAATTAACAAAAACAAAAAAAAAACCTATCTGCTCCAAAATTATTTGAGCCACTCAGAGGTATACTGACAATAATTAGCTTACTTGGAAAATAAATGGACTAATGAAAAATTATATTTATTACCTTTGCACCTTGTGAGGTTTTTTAAGAGAGAATTCGCGAACTTGTTTGTTTCAAAAATAACGGTCCAGTAATTACGATTACGTAAAACGTTTTACAAATACTTGAATTTTTTCGCAAATGAAGGCACCAATAGCAACAACGCGGTAATATCACCGGAATACTGAAAGAAGTGCTTACTTTTCCGCTAATTGGAATTTTTTCATGATAAAAGTATGACTTTATTTCAATATGTCAGTTATCTTAATAAACTTCAGAGAACGTGTTTTTAAAACGTAGCGTATTTAACGTTAGTAAAGGTTTAAATTGAAAATTAAAAGATTTTACTGTTGGATCTTACAGGTAGTAGACAAAAACTGAAATTTCAAAGGGCGTTTGCTATAAAAAAGCAACTCTGGAAATAACCGACACCCTAATGTATACTGCATGCATGTATATAATAATTCTACTAACCTCAAAAGCAGTTCAACAAACAATTATCTAACATTTTCGACTGACATCTCTGGTGTAAAATGCAAGCAATTTGCAAACTAAAGAAAATTTTATTTCCGAAGTTTGAGCGAAAAATGCCGACCAAAGCCACATATCCGTGCCATTGCTGTCGATTAAGTGAAAGCAAACTTTGATGATGATTTTGAGCATATATAATTGAATTTTCAAGCGCACACGCGTAAATTTCTGAATGGAGATATAAATGTATTATACGCGAGTATGTTCATAAATACATATTTTCCCAATATTAGGCCACCAACACAAAAGGTTTAAAATACAGTTTTGGATTTGCTTATTTGAAATAAAAACTAGAAGTAAAACAAATAAATTAACCATTGAATTAATTTCTCATTGATATGGTAATCATGGATCAATTTACATAGTTTACATAATAAATGTTTGGTTAGAAATTATATGGTGACTAGGGGAACGTGCAATATTCACAAAATTCAAACTCAAACTAGTTTTGTTAAATTGAAGTTATAAATTTCAACTATTCATTTTATAATATTAAAATATGATACTTATTTTCCAAATGACGTACTGACAGATTGTAAATAAATAAGTTTATAAAAAAGAATATTGCATGTTAAATACAATTGTTTAGTTATTCTTTTAATTACTTCTTTGGAACATAGCTTTTGGCGCTTTTGAAAATTTTTATTCTTCTTTTCTGGCGTAGACACCGCTTACGCGATTACAGCCGAGTTAAAAATAGCGCGCCAGTCTTTTCTTCTTTTCGCAAGTTGGCGCCAATTAAAGATTCCAAGCGAAGCCACGTCCTTCCCCACCTGTCCTTTCCAATGGAATGGAAGTCTTACTCTGCTTCGAATACTTTCAGAGCTGGAGTGTTTTCAGCGTAGCCGCTGTCTTTTAATTCGCTGAATTATGTCAATTTCGTCATATATCTCATACAGCTCATTGTTTCATCGAATGCGATATTAGCCGTGGGCACCGCACAAAAGACTATAAATCTTCCTCATAATCTCAGTCCACACTAGCACCTGTTGGCAAGAGTTATTCTGCGCTCGATTTCGAGGCTGACATTGTTGGTGGTGTTTATTATGGTTCCTAAATATACGAAGCTATCTACGACTTCGAAGTTATGACGGTCAACAGTGACGTGAGAGCCAAGTTTCCAGTATGACGACTGTTTGTTTGATGACATAAAATGTTTATTATTTTCTCCAGCAGCAGAATGAAAAAGTCGCACGATAGGGAGTCACCTTGGCTGAAATCTCCTTTCGTATCGAACGGCTCGGAGAAGCTCTTGGCTATCCTGACGGAGCTTTTGATATTTCTCTACTTCAGTTTACACAGCGGTTTTAGTTTTACGGGGTTTGTGGGCTTTAGTCTTCACACAATACAATCGATAGAACTTTATACAATATGTGGTATTGAGGAGGCTTATCCCATGGTAGTTGGTGCAGATTGTGGGGTCTCCCTTTTTGGGGATTGGGCAGAGCGCACTTAAATTTCAATTGTCAGGCATTCTTTCATCCAACCGTATTCTAAAAGAAGCTGATGCATCCTCCTTATCAGTTCTTCGCCGCCGTGTTTGAATAGCTCGACCGGCAATACATCGGCCCCCGCCACTTTGTTGTTCCTCAGATAGATTTTTGTTTGATGCGGATATTGATTAGACGTTCACTTATCAGCGAAAATGACAATACTCGGCAACGAAATCCCTCTCCCAACACGAATTCCACACCAAACATGCGCTTCTTTATATGGCGACTTTACTAAATAACACAAGGACCTACTCGCCTCACTACTTGTCCCGCCTTCATTTTAACTTGGACATCAACCAGCTGAGCAGCGGCACCTTCCCAATTAAGGGACTGGACATTCCAGTTGCTTACCCTCAATTCGTAGTCCTTATTTCGTTTGCCATGGTCGTCATCAAAAGGGGGGGTCTCTCATCCGAGGCTGGTTGTTCCGTTTCATTGGGGGTGGTTTTTTACGTGGCGGGTCCCAAACCCAGCGCACAACCCAATGCGGGGATATTTCGTCTTCTCACTTTAGCTCGTCTTCAACCGGATGTTCCTACGCTACCCAGAGGATACTTGGTCAAAGAAGTCGTGAACTGTTTGGGCCATATGTAAAAGAATCTATTCTGGACTCTCCCAAGTGAATGGAATTCGGAGAACTTTCCTCATTTGAGTTAACTTCTACACATAATTCCTTCCTCTATATAATAAAGAAAAATATTTAGAAATATTCAAATTACGATATACGATTGGCATAATATAAAAAGCAAATTCCGTTTTTAATTTGGTACTGAATAATTTATGTTTAGTTGCACACTGTTATTTAATTAAGTTAGTACTTCTCTTTACTTAGCGATATAAACTAAACTTACAAACTCTTAGCAACACATCCTTCATTTTCTTAACGTAATCAGTGTCAATAACGCCAAGTGCTTACCTATCAACAACGTTAGTTAAATAAGTAACCCCACTCATTTATATGTCAAGGATAACAACGGCTAAATGGCTCACACTTACCTATAAGATGAACAACATTTTTCCATGGGCTAATCTCCAGCTGAATTGTTGTATTACAAGCCACATCAATATAAGGCAAGCTACTAAAAAGGCCACAGCTCACGTAGGTGACTCATCAATGGTCTGTTGTGTTGAAATCACTTAACCCATGTCAGTTGAGTAAACAGAAAATGTGTGCTACAGGAAATTGTCGAAGATTGTTTATACGCCGTGACAATATCCCTAGCCGATACTAGGCTTCCGGTTGCTCAATTGATTGATACTTGTGTCAAGAGGAAGGAAGGAAGTTAAGAAAACAATTAAATATATATATATTTATATATATATATATACATATATATATATATATATTTATATATACTATATGTATATGTCGACCATGCCACTTTTGTTGCGAGCAAATGTACAAAGATGAAAACAAAATCAGCAAAAACACAAAATCTGAAGTGAGAGTTTCCTGGTGCAAAAATTTGCGGTTGACAAATTTACTGCACACAACAGCTAAACTTTTGTATCACTCTCTTTTTGAATATACCATATATAGGTAGATCTATATATTAGGGTGGACCAAAAAAAAGATTGAATTTATGGGTTAAAACGAAACTGTTCTTTTAATTTAATTTAAACAAGAAAAACCGTTAACTCCGGCTGCACGGAAGCTAATGTACTCTTCACAGGTGCATTTCCTTTAGTAACTATGTGTTCAGTTTATATGCTACAGTAATCCTGACTGAGGGACTAGTTCGTATATATACAGACAGACAGACGGACGGACGGACATGGCCAAATTGACTCAGCTCAACATACTGATATTTTATACATATACTTTATAGAGTCTCCGACGTTTCCTTCTGGGTGTTACGAACCTCGTGACAAATCTAATATACCCTGTTCAGGGTATAAAAATGCCTCGGTGAGCGTTCGAATATTAAGATTTCCATAGACCTATAAATGTCACGTAAAAGGTATATGCTTCTTCCTATATGGTTTTCTCATAGTTTTAGGCTCACCCTAATATATATACACATATATGTATAAATTTCAAAGTCCTGTTGTGCTCATAGTGTCAATAAAATAAAATATTGATTGCTACAAATACTGATTTATTGCAATTTCATTATTTCTATCTTGTGTTAAATAAATCAAATTAAGAAAATCCTAAAAAACAGCACATCTATTCACACACGCACATAAAGTTACATATAGACCATTATATTATGTTTACATTTAAATTCATACATATGTATGTGCTCACATATAACGGTAAACACATCTGTCTTATTTAAGTAAATGTAAGCGGACTTGTCCTATATTTCTACATTGTATAAGCAATATTCTCTTTCAATCGCTTGCATTAGCGCTGAGCATTCAATTTTATTTTGATGTCGGCACGACTTTGGCAACTTTCAAAACTTATTTCCGGTGGTGTCACTTACGTGCAGAAAGTTCACAAAGTTTTTGATTTGCAAAGAAAGTGGATTGAAATGACAAGTTGTCGTTTATCTTAAACCAGATTTAAATACAACATGCTCAACTTATTAATAATTGCTGTCTAGGTTCTTATGTCGCTTATGAGAGTTGCATAATATATTTTGAACATAAGTAATACAGGTAACAAGAAATAATAATAGTTATGATTCTATATTTTTTCTAGATGATTCGTTAGTTTTATTTAGTAGGATCGGTGTGAATCTTACTTCCCTAGCTTTAACAAAGTATAGATCGAAATTTTATGGCACGCTTTTTTATAATAGAAATAGAGTCGAAGGTTTATTGGATCTATAGGTTCACTCCCATTTCAAAACTAACCTTTATAACATAATTTTATAAATGAAAAGAGTCTGTACTATTTTAAATTTTTTTTTTTTTTTTTTTTTTTTTTTTTTTTTTTTTTTTTTTTTTTTTTTTTTTTTTTTTTTCTACTTATTTGAATCAATATTCAGCACAGTTCAGTGAAATATAGCACGCCATAGCGGATGAGCAATCTTATTTCTAGTGGCAATCAATTTTGCCCGAGTAATGTTGTGCCTGTCTCTTCATCATTCCATTGACCGGCGTTACGATATAAGTAATATAATTAGTGGTAAAGGGTATTTTAATTATACACATTGGATTAACAGTCTTGTTGCGCTCTACTTCGACATTGAATATTTTACAATAGCATCAATTAAGAGCATGTGTAGATGTAATGGGAGGATGGAGTCATGTGTAGAAGTTCACGCAAGTGAGGAAAGTTCTCCGAATTCCATTCACTTGGGAGTGACCAGAAACTATCCTTTTACATATGGCCCAAGCAGCTCATGATTTCCGGTCTTTGACCAAGTATCCTCTGTGTAGCCTAGGAACATCCGTTTGAAGGCGAGCTAAAGTGAGAAGACGAAATATCCCCTACGTAGGGTTGTGCGCTGGGTTTTGGACCCACCACGTAAAAATCACTACCAATGAAAAATTACCAACAGCTTGCTGTTGTTAACTGGGCTATAATCGTGTAAGCGGTGTCTACGCCAATTAAGACGAAGAAGTAGATGTAATTGAAAAATTAATTGCTTAGTAATTACATTTAAACGTCGGGTACGTGGATATTGATTTTAATTTGATGTCACATATTAGGTAGCTACTAAAATTCTAAACACGTGAGCAAGAATTTACATAGGAAACGCCTTGCAGCAATATAGCTAATGTAGGAGGGAAAAGGCGAGCTAATATGTTGCTATGAATTCAATGGTAGAACTGCGAGTATTATTTTTTTGCACAAAGGTTTTATAAATATTTAAATTTATTGAATATAATATATGGATTTGGAATGGCACTGAAATGTGTAGAAATGAGGCAAGAATGGGTTTAGCTATAGTTTTTTATTCATTCCATTATCGTCTTAGGTGAGGTCTTTGGGAAAATAATTAAAATTTTTGGAAAAAAAAACACAAGAAAAACTTCTTGATGTCAAGTAATTTATTGTTTTGTATTAACAGTAATAGTTCGTTCAGTATTAAGAGAAAATATTGTATCTCAAATATGATGTTGGAAAGGTGCAATTCAAGCTTCATTCAATCAAAAACAAAATTATATTAGAGGAAGTTAACAAAAAGTTACAGCTATTCAAAAGTGAAGGAAAATAATGAAGTCAGCAATGAAATTTGTAAAGTTTACGGAGACGATGTGCTATGAGTTCGTGTAGCACAACAATGGTTCGCTCGCATCCACTCTTGAAATTTCGATTCACACCGATGAAAGTTTTACACTGATAGAATAATGTCTCCAGCGGATAAAGGCGAAAAGTGGTCTACCAAAATTGTATATATTTATTTATTTATTTTATTAATTTTTATTTATTTTTTGTTGATAACTATTCTGTTAGATGTGTATAAGAGACAGATATATATAAATATGGCATCTTACATTTACACATGCGCACTTTGGAACTCAATTATGAGTGCTCAAAATCATCATCAATGTTTGCTTTCACTTAGCTAATGGCAACAAGATGAGGTTTAGTTCGGGATCTTCCGTTTAAACTTTGGAAATTAAATTCTCAGTAGTTCGCAAATTGCTTGCGGTTTACACCAGAGATTTCAGCCGAAAATTATCGATTATTGTTTGTTGAACTGCATTTGAGGTTATGGGAATTATTATATAACTATATACTATACATTAGGATGTTTTTTATTTGCCAGGTTAACTTTTTTATTGCAAACGCCCACTGAGGTTTCGGTTTTGATCCTAATAAAGGGATCTAACGTTAACGATGGGAAAATGTTATAAAAGAAACCACTCATATTCAAACAAAATTTGAGTTTTGGTTATAAAATGGTTATATATTGGTTATATCTTTTTGGTTATAAAATGGTTATATATTGGTTATATCTAAGAGCGAAAGCTGAAAATTGTATGCTACATGTAAGTAAAATGATATATTGAATCGTAAGCAATAAAAAACTCAATTTCGATTTTTTAATGTTACGTTAAATACATTTTTCTTTTTTATTTTGCATTTTACGTGACGATATACACCTTTTTGGACACTTCAGAGAAGAAAACAGTAATAAATGCAATCATACCGGCTCACAAATATTTCTAAAGAATCTTAATACATTCTAAATTTGGAAATTGTGTGCAAGTTTACAGAAGGATCAGTTTGTCTATAGGATCAAACTGAATGGTCAATTTTGTCTATTTCATCTCCTTAAAAGTAATTCCCTCCCGCTGCAATTCAGTTATGCCAACGAATTTTCTAGCCGTCATCGAGCTTGAAAAAATCCTCCTCGGAGCCTTCTTCAATTCAGCTCTTATATCTTCAATTGAGTCAAAACGGTTTTTGCTGAATAGCCAGAAGTTACACAAAGGTAAACCAGGCGAATGCGGTGGTTGCGGGCCGATATTAGCTGAAAACAAGAAAAAAAAACGCTAACATCGGTTACACCGAAGCTAAATACCCTTCACCGAATGAATGTTTCGAACTTCTTTGAACGTAATAAGGTATATAGTCAGTTATATTTTTACAAAAATTTTGAAAAGTTATGTGCTGGCTTCGCAGATGCCAAAATAAAAGGGTGCTCGAACTGCTGACATAATTCCGACCGAATGAGGCGTTAAAAAAAAAATCAAAAGTTTATTAAACTTAAAGATATTTCCTACATAATGATCAATGATCTTTGAAAAATATCAAAAATTAACAAAATGGCATAGTTTTGAAAAAAGGGTCGTTTTTTTTAATTGACAATTTTCAACCAATCGCTACAATCATATTGCAGGTCATTGTGTAGTAATTATATTCAACAATACTTAGTTTTAATTTGAAGTCGATCGGTATTTATACTGCTCTTTAGAACGCTGGCATCCAAAAACTATTCAAGATACGATCTTGCCTTTTACAGGATATTTTTTTAAATATAAACTATCAAAAAAGCAAAAGCAAAAAAAACCAAAACATTTGAAAAAAAGGAGCATTGAATATGCATGTTGAATGAATCCATAATGTCAAGTATAAAGTGGTTTCGTTAATCTGCTATTTTTGGATCGAGCACGTGCTTGTGGTCTATAACCTATAGGTTGCGACAAGGCAGCGCTGAGGTTACTCATACGCCACGTACGTAGGTGTAATTGTATTGAGCAAATATGATGCAAAACATCCACGCACCCACACAACCGTAAAAGTGTTTGGGGTTTAATCTAATTCGGTAATGATTTTGTTAACATTTTTTGTTGTCGTGCCGATTTTGTTGGGAATATAAATTGTGCGGTTTAATTAGTTCAATTGCTACTTTGGCGACCGTCTTTGCAAAAGCAATGTAACTCATTTATATTATATAATTGAGTATATAAGCAAAATAAATATAATACAAAATAAAATAAGTTTTACTTGGTTTGTTCATTATTGAACTTTATATTTTGAGTGGATTATAATTTTTTAAATTCTAATATAAACATTTTTTAAATATTTTTGGCCTAACCGCTCGGAATTGCAGTACAGAAATATACACAATAAACATGTTAATATTTTAGTTAAATACTCCACTAAAGAAAGTAACAGCTCAAAAGCAGCAAATACACATACATATCTATAAAAACGATTTCAATTTTTCCCTGATTTTATGAGGACGATATTTTAAATTGATTTTGTCATTTGTTAGTAATGGAAATTTCCCATAACCCATGCAATATCATCTGAAACAGTTTTTAATAAGACAATTATATACTTATATCACTCGTTACTAGCCGGCTGTCCATGTAGTATATATGGTAGTAGTAAGTAATTAGATCGATTTTATTCACTTTATTTAGCAAATATAATTATTAGTATGGCAAAATCATTTATGTAATATCTACCGTATGTATTGTCTAATTTTTTTATTCGAAATATTTACTGAAAATTTACCTTTAACATAGTTGCTTCAAGGCGAATAACCGGATATAACTTTTAGTTAAAATTTGTGTAGTACGATTTTCTGTGATTACCTTGTTATTGCTGTTGATGTATTTGCAGCAAGAAATATTTCCGAAAAAATTTTGAGGAACACTGCAAGGTTAGCGGTTAAACCCTCTGATAAGTTGTGCTTATGTATTTTGGACTGTCTTGAGAACGGTCGGCGATAACTTTCCAATGTCAGTGAATCCCTTTCTAATGAGTATTTACTAAGGCTGATAACAACAGCAAGTCCGTAGAAGCAGATAGAGGGAATATGGTGCACATAAAAGCAATTCGAAGCCCAATTCATCTACGCTGTTTTCATTAACTTAGTTGTCGCAGACTATAAGCTTGTTTTGCATCCACTTTGGTTAAAATTTTTGTACTTATAACGAAATATTCCTGAAAGTTTCTGCTTAAAATTTTACTGCCCTAACAGCATTTTTTCATTTCTTTAGCGTACGTTCTTTGTATCTGCAAATTTGGCAAACCTAATTGAAATGCATTTTACGCTTGACGCAAAATCCACAAACCACTTACTCTGGCTCCTTTTGTTATCAGTAGCATTTATTCAATATTGTCACTCACAGAATGGTTTTCTTAAATGTAAGGTAAGCGTATTTTTCTTAGAGAATGTTATTGTTTCCATTCTGTGAGCCCTAAAAACTTGAAATTCATTAATAAATACTATTAATTTCTATTGTTTAACCAAAAATTATGTAAAATAAATTATTTAAACAAAGGCACCATAAAAAATTGTCTGTCTGTATATATACGAACTAGTCCCTCAGTTTTAAGATATCGTTTTGAAAATTTTTAAACGTCATATTCTCTTCGAGAAGCTGTTCATTTGTCTGAACTGCCTATATCGCACCACTATAACTGCCATACAAACTGAATGATAGGAATCAAGTTCTTGTATAGAAAACTTTCACATTTGACATGGTATCTTCACGAAATTTGGCATGGATTACTTTTTAAGGCAGCAATATAATCCCAAAAAAATTGTCGAGAACGAATTATTATAGTATATAGCTTCCATACAATGTGAACACATAGTTACTAAGAGAATATAGTTATATTAGATTATCCACTTTGGAACATTCCTCAAATCAAAAAATATCTCTAGTATAGATTTCCTACTTACACAATGGTACACTTGTTAACATAAAAAAACTTTATTGACCAAATTTCCATCTGCAAGTTGCTGCTGAATAGCGACAAATTCACTTGTGAAAAGTTGGTTACTCGTGATGAAAAGTGGACGACTAAAGACAACATCCAACGAGAGATGTCGTGCTCGACTACAGTGACCCACAAACATCTTCTTAAGTTCTCCTTAACCCTGCCCTGTCTCCTATTTACTAAGTGTTCGGTTTACGGCGACATTACTTAAGTCCTCAGGTCAACTTTGGTCAGTTTATCACTCCTCTTATCTATGTAGATATTAATTACCGTCTGCAAAATCGATTTGCTACTTGACCACAAATACCCACACATTTGTATGTAGACTCGCTTACACACAAATACAGTTCATTCACCTGTCGCCATGAGTTTGGTCTGCATGGGAGCTAGTAAAATTAATTCACTAATACATTTACAAGACAAATTTCATGTTAAGCACAACAATTCGAGCAAAGGACACATTTTCTGCGCAGAAATGTTTTCTACGCCCCGTCAGATATAATATAATACATTTATGCCAACGATTTTTCCAGTTCTCTAAACACATTCCGTAAACACTTTTTGGAGGACCTTCAGCTGCTTCAGCGAGTTTTGTTTATATTTTCCATTCCAATGATTCTTGACTTGTTTGCATGTCAAACTCATAAGCCCACATCTCACTGACAGTTATAATGCTTTCCATGAATTTGGAACTCTTTTTGAAAAAAATTACCAAAACCAATCGAACGGACTCGCGAAAAATGTCGAGCTCTCATACCATCTCTCAAACACCTGTGTAACGATTTTCAAGCACCATTTCACTTTTTAATCAGTTGAAGAGGTCGAAGGTCGTCCAAAATGAAGCGTGTCTTTAGCGATCTTTCGACCGTTCTCGAAGGCTAGTGATATGTACATAAATAAATTTAAAATAGCAATTTAACAAAACTAGTTTGAATCTAACTTTTATGAATACTGCAGATCACTTACAAGCATACTTGTTTTCACAATACGGCGTGCCCCTAATCAACGTATGAGTTCTCACCAAAAATTTATTATGTAAACTATGCAGACTGCTTGTTATTTGTTCTAAAAATGGGAAATCAATTAAATTCCAATTTTCAATATTAACTCCAGATATATATTTTAAACTCTCCATTCGGTAACATAATAATAAAAACATATACATATATCTAGGGTATATTTGTATCTCTATGTAGATATATGCGCCTGAGAATTCAATTATATCTGCTCAAAATCATTGTCAATGTTTGCTTTCACTTAACTGACATAAATGGCACCGATTATTCCTTTCCCAAGCAAATCAATTATTGCCAACAATCCTCCAAGTGGCTCAACTCATTTTGAAGTAGCTAGATAGCAGATCTACTATTTAAATATTCTTCCACATTATCTTCAGACAAATCAACAGCAAATATAAAGCAAAAAGTGTAATAATTTTAAATTTTCATTTAAATTACATACATTTTATTTTTATGACAAATGGGTTGTGAAAATGCATATATACTTGTAATATTTCCTCACTTAAGCAGCACTTAACCATTTCTGATGGCTGGTATGTTCACGCATGAACCATAAAATTAAAACTCAAATATATGCTTATTGCCGAAAGCTTTCTGCTTTCAAGATTACAGCATCGGAAAATTTTGAATGCACATACATATGTACAACTACACATACTTGGAATATTTCCAACTTTCAACACTCATTTGGAGTAAACTCATAAAGTCAACAATACCAAGTATAAAGTGGTTTTGTTAATCCACTATTATCGGTCCGAGCACGGACAGTTCTCTGGTAGAATATTCCTATATACGTGTAGTAAACCTATAGGTGGTGAAATGGCAGCGCTGAGGTTACTCATACGCCACGTATGTTGTAATTGGATTGAGCAAATATAATACATGCACACGCAACGGTGAAAGTGTTTGGTGGTTATATCTAATTTAACACAGTTTTGTTAACATTTTTTGTTGTCGAGCAGATTTTGTTGGAAATATAAATTGTGCGGTTAAATTAATTAAATTGTTACTATGGTGGCCGCCTTTGCAAAAAATTTAACTCATTTATATTTGATTATATGAGCATAAAAAATATATTTCAAAATAAAATACATTTCACTCGCC
>NW_017534407.1:2856113-2877179 GCF_001853355.1 Bactrocera latifrons
CAATGGCCATGTTTAAAATATTTATTGCAAAAATTTTCAGAATTTCTTTATTAATAGTGTATGTTACTAACAATAAAAAAATCGAATAAAATATTTAATTTTTATATCAGAAAAAAAATTTTTGAAACAAACAGGGGTTGTAACCCCTTATTTTAAAAACATTTGGTCAATCCACTCCGGTCATTTTATTTACCTTTTTTTAAAAAGTCTAGTCTCAGGTCAACAGCAATAGTGCACGCATACACATATACACACATACAAATGTTGACAATGAAATTTTCACCAACGAAACGCGATGTATTTTCTTAAAATATTATGTTGCCAATTTTGACTGGGACTTTGAAAAATACTATCCTTCCACTTTCTTCGTTTTACAGCCTGCATTTTTAACGTACACGGCCCTCGCATGTATTTATGCAGCACAACAATTTTTCATCTATATTCGAGCAAGCAGTTGTCATATATTGGTTCGGTCGGCGCTTCCGCTAAAATTAAATGAAAAAATATATATATATATAATATATAAAAATGGAGAAAAGAAGTTATTAATTATCAGCATCAATTATGATCGACAATGCCTGTATAAAAACCCGTAGATTTAAACGATTTCTGCTAAAGTTGATAGCAGCATAATTTATTTTTAAATTTCTCATGTTCCAATTTCATCAATTACAATAACAACAAATTTGTAAAATTTTAAGAAGATTATTGGCTTATGAAATGCGGATTCACATTCTGCGGTATGATTGTACCATACTCGTATTTTAGTGAGTCAATGAAAGATATGGGTGCGATTAAAAATAAGTTTCTGACGGGGTGTAGAGGGTCAGCAAAAAACCAAGTCAAATGGTTTTTATTTTTATTTATATTGAAGATAATGTTTAATTTTACAAACAAACTCTATGGGCCGAATTTCCAAATGCAAACAGCTGCTGAATAGCGACAAAATTCATATCCGAAAAGATGATTACTGGTGATGATGAGTGGGTCACTGACGGAAACTTCCAACAAAAGCGGTAGTGGTGGACTACAGTGGGCAACACACATTGAACCAGCATGGTAATGTTTTCTTATAGTATGTCTTATTCATTTGGCAATAGGTAGGCGGTTCTCAATCAAAGTGGCATTATAAAGTTATATCCTAAATATTAATGACATTTAATGGAGAAAATGTGTGAAATATGTTGGTCAGTGTGTCGGTTATCAAGAAAAAAAAAACTACATGGAAACATATTCTCGAGTATATTTGAGTAAAATCAAAAATAAATTATGTCAGTCCAGATTTTATCCACACAGTAATATCCGTATTTTGAAATGATTTTCTAAATTTTGTTTAGTATAAACTTCATGACTTTAATTTAACTTCATGACTTCCAATTTTCTGGTTGAATTTTTTAAAATAAAGTTTTGCCAACACTTGAAAGTAGTTCGCGGCTTTGTTCTTCACAAATTAAGAGAGTGTAAATTGTTCCTCTGAGAATATTAACAATTTTTTTCCCAGGTTGGTCGTTTAGTTTGTTTACGGTCATTAGAAGAAAGTCAACATTTTGAATGCGTTGCGATTTTTTTTTCGGTTTCGGCTCATTTTTGTCACGCAATTCCGATGATTGTTTACTTGTTTGCATGTTGTACTCGAAAACTCATGTTTCATCACCAGTTATGTTGAGTTCGTTGAACGTTGGATAGAAATTTACTCGTTTAAGCATGCACCTTACTGCGATTCACGTTTTGAAGAAATTGAGATCTTTTGGCACCAATCGCGCTGCGACGTCCGCATACGCAAAATATGACGAACGGTCTCATGAGGCATGTCCATTATTTGAGCTATCTCTGCTTTTTTTTTTTTTTTTTTTTTTTTTTTTTTTTTTTTTTTTTTTTTTTTTTTTTTTTTTTCTTCAGTTGAAGAGGTCGAAGGCCGTCCTGAAGGTGGCAAATCATTCACTTCTTCTCGCTCCTCTTTGAATAATTTATACCATTCGTAAACTTGAGTTTACAACATGATTGAATCACGCTCTTTTTAACATTTCCAACGTCTTGGCACAAGAAATTTAGTTTGAAACACAAAATTTCACACAAACTCCTTCTTCAACATTTTTATCCATAGTAAAAATCGCAACGCACACAAAAGGTTGACTTGTTCCTAAAGACGCCGTAAACAAATCAAATGACACATGCAATAAAAATTAACAGAATAGTGGATGACAGTTATGCCACCCTGGGAAAAAAATGTGAAATATTTTCAGCGGGAAAATTTTAAATGAAAATTTCCTGGTACTTATTTGACAGAACGTATATTGAGTTAAAAATATGACCCGTAGAAAATTTCTAATTCATACCTGTATCTGTTGATTCCCACAACCAAGTCCTTGCAGGTAATTTTGATATTGTGATATCACGCACATCAGCCAGTCAGACTAAGTGGCGATAAAATGGAGAAGAAATTGCATGAACTGGAAAAGAAAAGGCTATAAGATATGGTAAAGTAATGATAGCAGAAAAACTGTTTACTTTTACTTATAGAGCACTCGTGTGTACGTATTTATGTCTACGTGAATGCAATGCTGCTTGCGATATATGTACATTTACAATATATAGTGTATAAGTGGGTGTTTAAGACATCCTTGTATTTATGCTCACACGTTTGTCTAACAATACAGAACAAATGTGTTTATTACTTTGCTAACGAGAGCAGTCAACCGCTGCAGAACAGCAAGTGATTCAAGAGGTCAACCGAAGCAAGTTTGCGCCAAATAAAAACAAAACGAACGCGTCAGCACAAATCAAATGTGTATTTGTTATTTCAACTTTGTGGGTAAAAAAAACGTTCGCAGATTATTTCTGTATTTGATTCACTTTATATAAACAATTTTGAACATACGAAACTCGATTGTATGGTGTTGTTGGGACACTTCCAAATTAGGCAAACATGTTTACCAACTTGTTAATAGATCATATACTCGGGGAGCTGCCACCAAAATCCTGTCTGAATTCCCTTTGGATGCAAATAACGGAAAGCAAAACGTGGTATAACTGCACTATCCAAACCGTATTTTCGGTATTTTGAGCACTAAATCATAAAAAGAAGACAATAGCCTATGAAATACGGTAAAAAAGTAAAGTAAGTCAATTGCTCACACAGAAAAAAAGCTGTTACGTTTGGTTTTATTAGCACGATTCGTGCGCCACCCTGTATTTTGCTTGGTTTAAACGGTTATTCACAATAATTGAGTTGAGAAAAGCTGGAGTGTTGCAATTTTTTATTTATATCACAAAAATTTTATCACGAAGATCTGGAGCCTATCCAAGCAGTTGAATTCGTTGTTATATAATTCAACTGATTTGCCAAGAACTTTTTTGTTTGGGGGGATATTCATGCCTATTTTTGATATTTTAATTTAATACGCCAAAAGTTCACTACTTCAATACCACAACGACAACAAAGCTTTTGAAGACGATTTATTAAGCCTCTACAAAGCTACTATCACAGTCGGGGTTTTGACTAAATATTATTAATATGCGTCCCACCGATGTTAATGCTATTTTTTTTCTATTTAGAAAAGGAAAATAATATTAAAGATTTCTTTGTAAGTCCAAAACTGCAAATGCTATAGTCAAAATATTAGCCACGCAAGGTGCGTTCCAAAGTAAACCAGATTTTTTTGAATCTTGCGTTATGTTTGTTTGTGTTATCGGTACCATATTTACCATGAAATTTAGTTGACATTTTCATTTTATATGAATCAAAATATTCAGACCAAATAAATATCTGAGTCGTCCACCTGCCTCTGTTAATAACGATACTATCGAAATATTTAAAGAAACAAAAGATCTCTACTTCTATACGTCTCTACATTACTTAGTTATAAAAATGAAATGACGACCATTTCTTTTAATTTGATTAGAACTGTCATTGTATTTCGCATATTTAAACTGCAAATGTAATAATGAAAATACAAAAACCATAGAATAGAAATATTTTGTCAACTTAAGTATGAAAGGTGATATATCCTTCAATTCGATAATTATGTTTACTCATCGCATTTATAAAGGTGAGTCTAATCGGTGATTACCATAGCTAATCATCAGAGAAGCAGAAAATGACAACAAAGTTCAGAAGTCAATGACAATATTTTAGGTTATTTTATTTTGTGGTAAATACAGAAAATTTTGTTTTGTTTTATGCACATTATGAAATTTTATAGTATAGATTTCTTATTATTTCGGTAGATAAACCCTTAGATAGAAGCGTAACATAGAAATTATCGCTTTTCTTAGAAAGTTTGTCATATATTTTTTTTTCTGTACTTCTATAATCTTTATAAGTATCTTCAACGCACAAAAGTAATTGTGGTATATATTTTTTTCGTTTCTCCTTAAAACCCTTAAGTGATTACCTGCTAAACTATACCAGGTTGCAGAGCTACTTACATATATATTTATAACTATGTAGTTGCTCATCATCATTTTCATGTTGGTTGGATTTTTCTGTTTCCTGGTACAGGCCTTGTTTTGTTTGGTTAGGTCATGTGCTGACAGCAAAAAGCAGGCGTTGACGTATGTACGGAAATATACTGGGTTCTACTTGTAAGCAGAATAAAATAAAATATATTCATACATTAAGTGTAATGAATGGCAAACATCTGTACACAAAAATATGTATCCCTTTTTTTTGCGACATTTGTTGTGGTTAATGTGAAATGTGTTCTACAAGTATGTTATCAATTCCCACACAGACCATTTCGTGATGGTCAAACATCAAAACCAAAATGTGTGTAAGTGAGTATACAGACAAATTTTGCTAAAGTTAATTGACCATTAAGACGAACACACCACACGTAGGTCTCAGTGTTTTGTTTCTGCACACTCTTATCTACTCTAACGCTTTAGTAATAATTTGCTTTAAGTTAGCTAAACATCATCTTAATTCTGTTAATCGGGACTAGATCAAAGTTATTGACATTTCTCCAATATTCGAAATTTATATTTCTAGCTAAGCAAAATAATATCATCGTCAGGCCCACAGAATTCAGTTAAGAGGAATTTATAAACAGCTTTAACTACGTTACGAAGCACACTTAAAAATATTAATTTGAGAAAGAGAATCTCTTCTCGGCAATCGTTTCCACAAAAATAACAATGACCAAATCTAAAATTTGCTTTATTAAAACCTTCCCTAACGTAGATAATTTTTTATGCAGCCAAAACATTCAACAAGATTATCAATAATAATAGAAAAACAACATGTGATTTTGACTTTTTTATGACCTTCTACATCCCGTCAAAAACTTCTAGTTATTTCTTTTTTAATCGCGGCACATTGACTTACTAAAGCACGAGTATGGTATAATCGTACCATAGAATCGAATGTGAATCACATTCCATAAGCCAATAATCTTCTCAACTTTTTACTATTATGTTGTTATTGTAATTAATAAAATTGAAGGATGCGTGATTTAAAACTTGCCGCAATCAACTTTAGCGGCTTCCGTTTCAAACTATTAGGTCTACAACTTTGCTTCCGCCGTTTTCCAATAGATGTCTCTAGGGTCAAGCACTATTCGATTAAATCGAAAAATAATTGTAGAGATCTCTTTGCATCCCAAACTTATTCTCAATTGAAAATGTCACCATAAAAAAATTTATTAAAAAAATAAATAAAACAAGGACAGTATTATTATTTTTTGCTTAAAACCCAAAATATTTGGTAGACAAGTTATCGCCACGTCGTTGAACGCAACTCGTATTACTCAACAAACAGGAGGTGTATTCCTTCGATGTCTTCTCAAAAATTACGCTAAGGCATTCCTAAGGTGTTTCGTTCTTAGAATCTGTTAAGTTACTTACAAATGCTCTTTTTGCAAAAATTTTTAAACATCTGATATACATAAATTAAATAAAATACGTAAATAATGCTTTCAATATATTCATGTATCTGCAGCTGTTAATAGAAGCAGCACCCAAGTGTTTGGTACGCCACTGCGTATACACACTTTTGTATAAGCACTCCATGTAGTGAAGCTTGTCATGTTTTTGCGAATATACCATTTTTCATTGCCTTTAGTACAAATATAAGCGTATTATGAGTCCACTAATATACAAATAAAAAAAATAGCTTAATGGCAGAGGGTTATAGCGTTATATATTTGTATTAATATATATTTATATACATATGTATGTATACAGGTATTGACGGATATATATATATAGTCTACACGCCGTTAGACACCAAAAATATCTTTTATAATACACAAATATTATTTACCGTAGCAGATTATTTATAAATTTCGGGCTGATTTTAAATTTTATTATAGGAAATACTAATTTGTATATTATGAAAACTATTTTCAACGGATAATCTTCTCCAATTTTTTTTTTTCTAAAAAACATGTTTCTACATTTCTTTTCAGCGGTGCAGTAATTTTGTTTGCTCTCGTTGTTATTTGGAAATAGAGAAGTACTGAGTTCTAATTAATACATATTTATGTTAAATTGAATCTATTCAGTGGTTAAACAAAAATACAACATATAAACTGTTATTACATTCCTATATTATGTCAGCTGCAAAATTTTCTGCTTTCAAACAGTGAAATCAATTAATATAATAAATACTACTTTATCTTCTCTTTTACACGCTTTCCTTTTCTTGTAGTTGCTACTCCGATTAAATTTCCCCTATTTCCTCAATCATTGCACTAGCAATAATCTTAATTGCATTCAATTAGCCACTCTATTTTTATAATCTATATCCTTAGTAATACATTGAACTCACAATGACCCACATGTACCTACACATATATTTATACAGGTCCATTTTTCTGTTAAGTTTGCTAACAATTTTCAATTTTAGAGATAATAAACTGCGTTATCTCAAATAATCCCGATCTACCGAAATTGTGGCTTTATTTATCATTTTAAACTAATAATTGATGTTGTACTTTCTATTGGTGTCATATTATTTAGAGAGTGATGGGCGCTCTTCAGTTTGTGCTTGTCAAATATGCTTTCAATACAAACGCTGAAGCATGAATTGAAATCTGAGTGACTGCTTGACCATCAAGTCCTCACTTCAATCGATATTGAATTAAAAAGGATATATCTTGTTGAAAATTAGTACAAATGTTCCTTGGAACTGTGAGAATCTGAAAATGTAAATGAGTGGAATTGAATCACTGCTATGCCTTTTTTAAGTAAGGCTTTATTCCATACAGCATTAATTAAAAAGCCGAATTCCTCGATAAGTATTAATGGTAGCGATTTTGACCTCCACCTTTTTTGTAGTAAATAAAATTCCTACAAGTTTGTCATGTAAGTTTTTTCTACAGCTCTTGTCCTTTACGAGATATATACAAAAAAGTTAAAAGTTCGTGGAAAAAAGCGGTTTAGAGCCTCGTACTACTTCGTCGGTGTGAGTTACGACTTTGTTGCACGGGGCACTTTTGTAGACTGAATAATTCTGAGAAATATGCGTCTAAAGTCAAAGCGATGCCATAAAACATCTCTAATCTGTAGGAAAATAGAGATAAAAAATCACAATTGAAGTAAAAATGTAAAACATGCCTTAGTCCAGTTCTTAATGTTAATATTAATTGTACATTTTTTAGTATATACGTGGATGTTTAAGATATATTTATGCTCATACTTTTGCTCAACAATACAGAGAACAATACAGTTAACGGTTAGCCGATGCATTCAAGAGATCAAATGAAGAAAATTGGAGATAAATAATAAAGCGAAGGCTTCAACATATAACAAATGTGTGTTTGTTATTATAACTTTGTGGGTAAAAAAAGCCTTATTCAATATATTTAAATAACGGTGCCGATTGACAAGAACTGCTACACCTTCTCTTCAAATAGAATTGGCCAGACGATACACTTTGATGATATACTTTGACTGCGCGCCACTCAGTGAGTCGTTCTGGGAGAATTCCGACTCGTAGATTTTTTCTAGATTTGTCTCAGTCCATACACCAATTTTGCTTATTTGCATTTCAGTTTGGATCAAAATGGCCTCATCGGATATAAATAAGCAAGTTATCCAGTTATTGTCTTCTCCGGCCCCTTCAATAATTTTTTGCCGAAATTCCAGGCGAATAGGGAAATCTAGAGAGCGATTGTTTCTTGAACATGAATATTGGTTTCCGATGTTACAGTGTTCTTGCGATATTTCCATATTCGGCAATTATGATTACCAACCTGGGAATGGTCCATCTACTTGGGGTAATGCCAGCAATATTTCGTTTAGCCGCAAATGTCGGACTGTACAATATGCCGCCTCATTGTTCCCTTTCAGTATTCCAAGCATTCATTTTTTTAAATAATAATCTCTCAAATAAAGAAAAATTAAGTCGACTACTCTAATAGAAAAAATTTATTACGGTTGGGTTTCGAAGCACGATTCATGCGCCACCCTGTATGTTGAATGCTTTGAACGGTCATTCATACTAATTGAGGTTGGAAAAGTTTTGGGAGAATAATTTCTTCATGTCACAAAAATTTTACCAAGAAGTTTTTGAGAAAATACAAGTAGTTCAATTCATTGTCTTTCAACTCAACTGATTTTCCAAGAATTTTTTGTTGGAGCTAATTGAACAACATTTGCTCGCTTTGTTAACTTTATATACTATATATATACACATATTAAAGAAGTCCTTAAATGCATGAAAACAACTTTTTATTTATTTATACTACACAGCCAATACATGTGAGAATTTCTTTATGATAGATTTCTTAGATAGTTATCCCTGTTTGCCAAGCTACATAATATTAGTTTTGAACAGTTTTATAAAAACCGCATAAAGGAAGATTTTATTACGGAACTATATCCGATTGGCTAGTCAAAGAAATATCATAAGCTGACATATTTATTTGTTTATGATAATTCCCTGATAAACAATATCAAAGCTTGTGTCGTAAAATTTGCTCATTAGCTCAGGGAGTTTGAATAGCATTAAATCTTTAATTCCATAAAAATTATCTCTATTCTATTAGGGGTTACAAAATTTGTATTAAATAATTAAATATTCGTAACGTATTCTCATTTTTATGGAAAGCTGAACATAATTTCTTTCATATCAATTTTGTGTTTATTTTAATATTTGTTGGTGGCTAACTTTTAAAAAATAAACATAGTAATTTGAATATTCTCAGTCATTTATCTTTCTTGGCAGTTATATCACATTTTCCTGGCTTCAAAACTTGTGAAAAGATCAAATTTTGTATGCGAACGTATGGAAGCCATAATAATGCATCTCAGAAACTACAGGTTATGTAATTATGTATAAAAAGCAGGATATTTTCAATCTTCATAAGCAGATATTCGCCCTTCCAGGCAATAGCACGGGAAATTGTGTTCTTCACTCACCTTGGGACTCTTGAGGCAGTTTGAAAATTAAAATTATAATTGTTGTTCGCCCAGCTTATTGAAATGTACTAAAAACAAATTCAATACGATTATTAGTAATCATGTATCATGACGCGGTAACACTATTAGCTTTTATAGGTATATCAAAGTTTCGGCGTTTAATGTATAAACACATTATCATGAAAGCATCGTTTGTTTGTGAATACGCAGTCAAACCAATATTCCATTCCAATTAAAACACCCTTTACCTATATAAATATTTATGCTTTTTTCTAGTTAGAGGAAGTGAAGTTATTCTTTACAAAGTTTTCCCCTGCTGTACCTCGGTTCCTTAAAAGTTAAAATGTAAAAGGCAACAAAATTTATAAATGAAACATTTTCAGGAAATTGAACATTTGATTTGTAACCAAAAGGTTGATTCTTAAATTACTCGTTTCCTTCTATTGAGTTCCTTACAAGTATACCGCAAAATGTCTTTAAATAAGAGTGCAAATTCACTGAAACAAAATGTATGCGAATGTTCAACGAAATATTGAAATGAAAAGGATTATATTTCGGGTGTCCCATCACGTTGCCTTGGTAGCAATAATTCAAGCTGGCAAAAACCATGTCATTTGTGTTATACTCATTTACAAATGTTTGTAAGTCAAATATTTGTTAGTAAGTTATATTATATATTTTTAACAGCTTGAAAAGGAGGTGCTTTTAAGCCGCTATGCCTAAATTTGGTATCCCCGCAAAACTAACACAACTTAATAATCTAACGTTGAGCAATACCATAAGCTCCATCAGGATCGGGAGGATCTCTGCGAGCCGTTCATTATCAAATGAAGTTTCAGACAAGGCGATACCATATCGTGCGACTGCTTCAACCTTTTCCTGGAAAATATTATTCGAACTACAGAACTAAATAGAGAAGGTACCATCTTCTATAAGAGTGTACAGCTGCTGGCGTATGCCGATTATATTGATAAGATTGGCCTCAACACCCGCGCCGTTAGTTATGCTTTCTCCAGGTTGGACAAAGAAGTGAAGCAAATGGGTCCGGTAATGTACTAAGGCAAGTCAATATCTCCTGTTCACACTCATTACTTCGAAGTCGTAGATAATTACGTTTATCAACACCAATAACAATGTCATGAAATTCAGCACAGAATAACTCTTGCCAACTAAAGCTACTTCGGACTGAGTAGGCAATTGATAAGCAAAGTCCTCTCTCGACGAACAAAAAACAAACTCTATAAGTCACTCATTATTTCCGTTCTGGTATATGGTGCAGATTCACGAGTACATCGCCTGATGAGTCGACTTTTTCGAGAGAAAAGTTCTTCGGAAGATTTGTGGTCCTTTGCGCGTTGGCCACGGCGAATTTCGCATTCGATGGAACAACGAGCTGTACGGGTAATACGATGGCTTTGACTACGCTATTTCCAGGACTGCAAGTATTCGATATAGTACCCACCGGGGAAAACAGAGCTAATGGAAAACTATCCCCTCTTGGAGAAATCTAGTGGAGAAGAACTTGGCTGCAATTGGTATCTCGAATTGACTCCAAATTACTAAAAGAAGAAACGATTGGCGCGCTGTTGTAAACTCAGCTATAACAGGACTAGGATGAAGTGGTTTACGACCGTCATATAAATATGAATTTAACGGCCGAACTTTTGATCATCGAGCGAAGTCAAAAATGGATCTACTCCTACTTAAACTGGTAAAAATATTCTAACTTTTTTAAATTTCCTTTTTTTTTTTTTGTTTTAAGTAAAAGATTGTAGCTCTCCAATTCATCATATACATATAATGAAAATAAGTGTGCTGCTTGTAAATCTCTAAACACGTCTGAACCTTTTTTTATTGAAAAACAGCTTTATCGTTATTAATAAAAAGTTACACCAAAATTTGGAAATTTTTTCAAATGTTCCTAAGTTTTTAAAAACATAGTATGATTTAAGCCATACAACAAAAAAACGACTTACTATACATACGCAATGTATACATAAAAGAACACTTAAATCGCATTGTTAAAGTTAGAATTGCCATATTCTTAACAAAGAAAGAAAAAGCATAAGTATGAACATTTGTCTCTACTTAGTCAATGGGATTACTTTTGTTTCACAAATAATCCAACACAAACTTTATTTACGTATTGTGAAGTATTTAGGTAACACCACTTGACTGCTATGACCTGGCTGGCTTCCCAGGTCCAAGTGTTCGCAATAAACACAATAAACATAATTGACATAAAAATAAGTCTAATTGACTGTTAATAACATTTCTGCGCCAACATTACACATTTCTGCAGCAACAGCATATTTATACCCTCAACAGTTGGTCACGAAGTTTGTAACACTCAGAAAGAAGCGTTGGAGGCCATGTCCATCTGTCTGTCTGTCCGTCTCTATATTTACGAACTAGTCCCTCAGTTTTTGAGATATCGTTCTAAAAGTTTTCAAACGTCACTCTCTTCTCAAGAAGCTGCTCATTTCTAGGAACTGCCGATATCGAGCCACTATAACATATAGCTGCCACATAAACTGAACGATCGGAATCAAGTTCAGGTATGGAAAACTTTCACAATTGACCAGATATATTCACGAAATTTGGCATACATTATTTTCTAAGGCAATAATGTTATCTGCGAAGAAATTGTTCAGATCGGTTAACTATAGCATATAGCTGCCATACAAACTGAATGATCGAAATCAAATGCTTGCATGGGAAACTTCCTCATTTGACGATATATCTTCACGAAATTTGGTATGAGTTATTGTTCATAAAAATAATGTAATATCGGAAGAAATTGTTCATATCGACTCACTATAGCATATAACTACCGAACGTTCGGAATCAAGGGCTGGTAAGGAAAACTTTTACATTTGAAGTGGTATCTTCATAAAATTTTACATGGATTATTGCTTAAAGTATGCATATCATCTCCAAACAAATTGGTCAGAAGGGATTACTATAGTATATAGCTTCCATACAAACTGAACACATAGTTACTAAAAAATGCACTTGTGAAGGGTAAATTAACTTCGGTGCAACCGAACATAACGTTTTTTCTTGTTTTTATAAATAATTCACTTACGCTTTACCACCACTCTCTCTCTCTTCTTCACACTGTTTATCTGTTTTTCTCTCTATGTATAGACGGCTACTTCACATCGAAAGATAATCCCTGGTTTTATTGCTGGATAGTCGCGGCCATTGTGTCCTCAATTTAAGCTTACACGTGGGACATTAAAATGGTTTGGGACCTCTTTGATGCCAAGGCTGGTGATAATCGCTTTTTGCGTAAAAAAGTTGTCTAGTCGTCGACGATAAGTGCTTAATGGTATAAAAACTCACACACATACACACTCATTTAAAAATATGCAGAGATATTTCAAGTTGGAGTAATTTACTGGCAACAGCTCTTTGGTCACACCACCCCAAATACTTTACAGTTGTAAATTGACATGATTTTTTACCCAATTAGGCACCAATTTACTTATTTTTTATGTATTGTGTTGTTCCTTTGTTTCGAACGGTGTATTTTCTACTTATTTATCTCGCACAGCAGTTCTACTACTTTGGCATTGTGGAGGATTTAGTGCTGCGTTTCGGTTGGACCGTTTCGATGAGCTTAATTGAGGTGGGTCATATGGAGGGTGACGTAATGATGGCAACACTCAGCCCGTTGGAGGTGTTTCGTAGTTTCCTTTGAGACCATTTTAGCTAGGATAACGAACAGTTGAATAATTGCCGTAAATTTCGTGCAGTAGGTGACATTTCGGTGGCGCCCATGCATTACTCTTCTTAGGTAAGCCTTACTTGGCTATGTGCGTTAATTGCATCATTTATTAGATTTAGGTAACGACTATAAATTATGGAGGAATATTAATTTAAGTTATTCATAATGCAAAAAACTTCGCATCATTATTTTTAGTTCGTGTTGGAATTTACGAGGGTGTTCCAGAAAGTCAATATTGATAGGTACATACATTCACCGTTCGATGGTTCAAGATAAGTTCACTATAGTGACGATTGGCCACGTGTGGAAGAGGTCGTGTCTGCTGATTTTGGAAATACTGATAAAGCTATATCGCTCGGTGATTAGAATCAGTTTTTTGAAAAAGAAATTGTGAGGCGAAATCTTACATCGTTATTTAATTAGCCAATCCCAGATATCTCGAAAGTATTAAACTTAGACATAAGTACACAATTGCGTTTTGACAAACTGCTCATTGAAGTTGACCGAGATGACTGAGACTGCTTTTTGAAAATCGTATGATGTGAGTTGCATTAAAAATCCAAACAAGTAAAACCAAAAAAATTAAACTCAATTAGCAAAGGAATAAGTGCTCGTTCAACAAGGCAACGCACTGGTTTACATCTCTGTCGCCGCTACGGCTAAAGCCGCCAAAGAGATTATTTTATTTATTTAAATTAACTATTTTGTTTTGCAATATTTTTAATCAACATATTTGCCTCACCGTCTAGTAAAATTAAGCATGACATGGCGGATGAGTAACATTATTTTCTGGGGCAATTGGCATGTCGATGGGACAGTGTTATAAATGGTCACCTTTACGATAAAAATAATGTTATTAATGTTTTTTTCCTACCTCTGGCAACTTTGGATAATTTTAAATATTTACAACAATTATACTAAAGCTTGTTTCTACACGGAAGTGTTTTTCACGGAGATTGCCTGAATGTTGAATTGCGGTGATTGAGTGGATAAACTGCTGGACCTGCTAGAATGATTGACAGAGTCCTAAGGAGAATCAGTAACGTTAACAATTAACGTACCACCAAGTTAAATAATTATAACAATTTTATAATTTAAAAACAATAACTTAAATATTTCCAAAGTAAGTAAATCCTAAATTTGAAAACACGACCTCTTTTTAGGTTGAGAGATTTTAGTCAGATGTCTTTTAAATCACTGAGAATAAGCAACATATCCTAAAATAATAAATTATTTAGTAAATAAAAATAATAAATTATATATTATGCAATATGGGTTGTGAGAAGATAAATATTTGGCTGCTTGCAGCTGTTAGCCTCCTCTAATTACCATTAAAGTAAAGTGCTTAATGCTGAAAGCTGTTTGCTTTCAAAATTACAGTATTGAGACATTTTGGGCGTACATACATATACTTACAGGGTCCGGAACTCGAATTGTAACCAATTAAAAGAACCACTAAATTGGTTTGAAAAATTATTTTTATTTATTTTAAACTACAAAATGTGTGAAAATAATCTTAGATTCAGGACCAATTCACTTTTGCTCGATATGACCACATTTTGTCTTAACTATGGACTTGAGACGGTCAAAAAATTAATCGCTATCCGAAAATGATTTGTCGCTATTTTTGCTCCCACTCATGGACAGTGGCTTTCTTCAGAATCTCGAGACTGGTGTATTTTTTACTTCTGACCTTGCTCTCCAAAATGGCACAGAGAGATTAATCCATTGGATTCGCATCTGGTATATTCGAGAGCCATTGTGCAGTCGTAATGAAGTTCGGAACGTTGTTTTTCAGCCATTTGTTGCTCACTCGCGCTTTGTGAGACGGTGCTGAGTCTTCTTGAAATGTCTATGGTTTACGACCGAAATGTTTGTTTGAGAGTTTACGAATTGCTCAATTGGAAAAATTGTTTTATCAGAAAAAGCAATGTTCGGAATTAGACCGCTTTCGGCCATGCTCTCTCAAGTTTTACTTGTTGCTACTTCGGTGTGAGATCATGGGCCTGTTTGAACTTGTAAGGATTGACCTTGAGCAAATTTTTCAATAAGCGTCGGATGCTACGGTTAGATATTTTCAGTTCTATAACCATTTCATTGGTACTTCGTCGTGGATTTCGCTCAAGTCACTTCTTCACTTTCGAACCATCTCACATGACGTTGCATTCCTTTGATGACCACATCCATGGCATTTTGCGATGATACCAGTATCATTGTTATGAGTGATTTTGCGATAAATAAAAACTTTATTGACATTAAGGTGTCTGAGCTGACGAACAATTACGTTTGAATTCCATCGCTAATCACTTTTGTTTGCGTTCACTTTTGGCAAAACGCTTTTGTACACTTGTGAACAATACTCCGAACTGTCGTTCAGCAAATTTACAAACAACTGATTGCAGTGCGACAGCTGCGCGAACGGTCTGAAGTTGGTTACACTGCGAGTGCCGGACTCTGTATGTGTACATATAGTGTGTTAGCCCAACAACTAAGACAGCCAACAAGAATATTGAAATCGAATGATGAATCGAATGAGTAACGAATTCATAAAATCGACAATACCAAGTATAAAGTGGTTGTTTAATCTGCCATTTTCGGACCGAGCACGTGCTTGTGCTCTTTGGGTGACAAGAAGACTTGGAAATGGCAGTGCTGAGGTTACCCATAGGCCACGTACGTAGGTGTAGTAATAAATATATACAAAATAAAATACGTTTCCCTCGCCAGTTCTGTTATTTGGTTTTAATAGTTTGTGTGAATTAAAAAAAAAAAATTAATCAATTTTATAAATATTTTTGGTTTGACAGCAGGTAGGTAAACATTATTGTGCAATAGGCATTTGAAACCATTTAAATTGACTTTTTCACTTAGTAGTAATGAACAATTCCCATAACCCACACAATGTCATCAGAAAAAGTTTTTAATGAGGCAACATTATACTTTTATAGCACTGGTTTAAAGCTGATGGCTACTTTAGTGTGTAATGGTTAGCAATTCAAACGATTTCATTCACTTCACTTAGCAAATCTAATTATGAGTTTAGCAAAGAAATTTAAGCAATATGTTGGGAATTATCAAATTTCTTTAATAGGAATATATACTGGAACTTGAAAATAATTTACCCAACAGATAAGCTTTGAAAGCGGATTATCGGTTATAACGGTCTTACAAATTTTCGATAAAATTTTGTAGTATATATTTTTTTTTCTTTAAAAATTTCCTAAGCTTCCACGATTAGCGTGTTTTTGTTCCTTTATATGTATATTGTATTTAACTCGACAAATAGTTTTGAGGAAATTTGACGAGTTGATAGCCTTAACAGTATCGTTATGGTTTCCTAGTTTGGACTATCTTGGAAACGATTATTTCCTTTGAAGATAATAACAAAATCTTTAAAAAAAAGGTAAGGAAATGCGGTACAAGAGAAAACTAATTGGAACAGAAAGACTTTGTCTGTAAGCTCATTTTGCTCCTACCTTGGGTAATATTTTCGTATATACATGAGCGTTCTTTTGATATCTTCAGAGTGTTCATGAACTGAATCAACTAAATGTTATTCGTCCGTAACAGTATCTTTTGGACGAATGCAGCGTACATTGCTTTTGCTGTGCTGACTTTGGTATACCTCATTCGAATGATTTGTAATGCCCGAAAAACACTTATTGTGTCTGTTTTTAATATCGGTAGCATTTCCCTCATGAAAAAAAGTGACAATCACTAACCAATTTAGTAGAATATAACTGTAAAAACTAATATATCTTGCACTCGAAAGCTTGACTCAAAATGTATCAAAAAAAATTAGTATCGATATGTACGGTGAATAAGTACAAGTCGAAAGTTTGACTCAAAATGTATCAAAAAAAATTAGTATCGATATGTACGGTGAATAAGTATTACCCATTCAAACAGTTGAGAGAATGTGGATAGTTTTATCCGGGTCATATCTGCACCGAGATCTCGTGCAATGAATTTACTGATTTCTTTTCGAATGGTTTTCTTTAAGGTGAAAAAAGGTAAGTAGTTCTTAGTCGACTAGTTTTAAATTATTTGACAAAAAAATTATTTCGAAAATATTCCAAAGCACACTTAACGCTAGTTTTGTCGCTCTGAGGCTTATTCTAGTAAGATTTTATGAGTCCGAATACAGTTCATTGAAGAAACTTATTTAGAACTCATAACATTAGTCTTCATACTATATTATTATTATTATTACTATTTAAAAATTTTTCTGCAAACTGATTTCAATTTTTATCGCATAAAATTTCAAATAACTTAAAGTTCTGAATTACTTACCATTTGTACAGGAAAATTTAAAATTAAAGACATAATTTTAGATAATATAAAGGTTTAAATTTTTTTTTATTTTTTTTTATTTTTTTTTGTTTTCACTTTTGCAATGAATTAAAATTTTTTTATAATATTTACATTAGAAAAATTTTGTCTCCCATCATGTGAATTTTTGGAATTAAATTGTATTTACATTTTTGTATATAAAGAGTGCTTTTTAGGGTATAGAATTTTCTATAGGTATAACTTTTAAACCTTGTTTTTGATATTTGGTTTGAGTGTTCTTGGGAATATTACTGTGCAAACTCCTACTCCGGTTGATATTAAGTAGAAATTTACTTCTAAAACTTGTGTTTCCTGTGGCATAGATTCGAAAAATTTCGCACGCTTTATTGATTAGGGACATTTGTGGCTTAATTGTTATATGAATTAGCCCAACTGCAGTATTTGAAGTGTGTAGAATATATAAATAGAATCTGGAGACTTCTTTCAAAATTAACCGCATGATGTGACTTTTATGTTAAACACATTATATACCCATACTTATCTAAAACCGTAAGTGTAGTCAACATCACTCCAAAGTGGACACTAGAATTTTGGGATCACCCGACAATTTTATTCATTTAAAAGCTAATTGCTTCCGTCATTTGAAATCATGTGGTATCAACATATACCCATAGCTATGACCTTGATTTTTGATTTGTCAGTATTTTACCTAAAAACACTTCTATACCTCTAAATGAACACCCTTTCCAAAGCGTATTTATTTTACAAAGCTTTCATGAGAAATTTGTAGTAGCCGTGAAATTCGCTTTTAGTGAAATAATATGCTATTTACATTCACAGACATACATAAGTATCCTAGGAAAGATATAGGAGCGAAACTCTTCCTATTTTACCAAAAATTCTGTTGTTCAATTAGCCAAGGAGTATACACTTAGTGGAATACATATATTGTGTGCGACTTCGAAAAATGATTTTCTTCTTCTTCTTCTTCAATGAAATGCAGCCTGCATTTTTACCTCACATGGCCCTTACGTGAATTTTTGCAGCACAAAAGTATCTTCACAGACATATCGTACACTTACAACAACAGTTTTCGTTCTTCAGCTTCATACGCGCAATTCGTTCATGCATTCGTTACAAATCCTGATGCTGCTCCTGCTACTGTTTGTAGCACCAATTACACGTTGCCGGTTTCACTGGAGAAGAGAACGCTGGTAATGTCACATTTATAACGGAGACGGAATGTTGACAGTTATGTGTAAGTAGTCCTCCTCAATCAGTTCGCCCGGCAATTCCGCTGAAAATAAATAAAATGGAATAAAGTTATAAACTGTCAATTTATGTTCGATACACTCGGATATTCATTGCATGCAGTGAGTTCAAAAATCACGTCTTTCATTTGCGTGATCAAATCAGGGAAAGCGGTTTTTATTTAATTGCAAATTAATGCGTCAGTCGTCAATACCTAATGGACACGTTTGTAAAAGGGTTGTCTGACTAATATAGAAAAACTGGAAACATAAATGACAAATAAAGAAAAGGGAGGAATGACGAGACATCCAAAAATTGGGACAAAGCTGTTGTTCTTTCTTTGAGAAGAAACCACTGCTCAGTCTAAGAGAAGCTAAACAAAATTAGAAACGATACCTACGCTTTAAAAAAACCAAAAAAAAAGTTTGAAGATATAGAGATTTAAACGAAAACCTTTAAAATTGGTTTTGAAGGTGATTTATATTTAAATTCTTTCTCTTTTAATTTTACTTATTACAATCACATATACACATGTAAAAAATTAAGAAGATTGTTGGCTTATGGAGCGCGATTCACAAATGCAGATGCGCTTGTGTTCGTACTTTTTTTATTAATATGAAAAAGCATAATAATAAAAAAAAAAATTTTTTTTTTGTTTGATAGGATGGCAGCGTAAAATATTTCTCTCTGTTAATATTGGCAAGCTCAGGAAAAGTTACTACAGAACATACTCCCTTTTTCACTTTCAAATACAAAAAGGCAGAGAAAAGTTGTTTGGTTAATAATATGTTCTACTTGTATCATGAAGATTTTTCACATATTGGCGGATTATATGGTGAACCGGAAAACTACATATATATAATCTCTCCAAATGGGACTAAGGATGTTTTAGACAATTTTATGTACCAGAATACATTAGTTTTTGGAAAATATGCCGACTACCATATTTTTTTTAAGTTGAAGTATATTTTTGATATAGAAACAAATATCCTCATACTAGGTAGATATTGGTATGACCCGATTTTAATAAAAACAGGATTTATGCTTGGTTATGTTTGATTTCTTCACCCACACTTTATTTCTTTGTATATAAAGACATTTTATTTCTGTGAAGTACTGAATAAATGTGTTACCATTCCAAATACGAAATACTTTCGTAAATCTCTCCAGTATATCAAAAAGACAAAGTCAAGGTTGAACTTTTCCTCATGGTACATAGAGACTAAGCACTGAAGACATGAGTTATAACATCTTAATTAACAACTGACATATTTACATAGGTATGTAAGTCAACGCCTGCTTTTTTTTGGCAGCGCATGACCTAACCAAACCAAACAAGGTCAGCAACAGGAAACACGAAAATCCAACCAACATGAAAATCATGGGGAATAACTTACACCTATGTAAATAAGCTTATTATATATTATAGTTTAGTGCTTAGTAAATTTACGGAGTTCAAATGTGACATTAAATAAATGTACTTGGAATACTTTCATGCAGAGAATATAATTATCTTTATAACTAATATAAATCTGCATGCAAGTAGCAATGGAAGTATTGAGAAAATACATATCAAACTAACTAAGATACGCTATAGTTTCTATATTATGTTACTTATATAGAAGAAAATTTAGAGGAATACCAATAATCTTAATCAGTTCACAAAGAAATTTCACAAGCTACATCAAACACAACAATATTCTCTGCCATTTATGTATGGTTCCGTAGATAGTAATGTGTAAAATATTAAAATCCAACTTATTGGCTGAAAAATTTGTAGTTTTATGCACATTGCGTTTGAGCAAAATTAGTATTTATCGAAAACTAAATACAAAGTATATAAGTAGTTCTTTTTTTTTCATATGTATTTATTATTTTTCTGTATGTATTTAGGTATCACTGACCAAATTGATCGCTTTTCCGAGATAACGAGAGTTTTACGATATATTTCCTGCCGAAAAAGAGTTATCGAACTCGCATCTAAGCTCATCCGTATTTATGGACCGTCATAATTTTTAAGATAAATCCATTATACAACTAGTATTAAGCTAGTCTAGCTCTAGACCAACCACTCGAACATAAGGCAGAGTTGGGTTTTCGTTTGTGATACCTAACAAAAAAAGATACACCAAGTTACTTACAAGAACTCATTTTGTCAACACTTTTAAAATGTCTGCTACACATAAAATGAATAAAATTCAGAAATAATGTTTCAAATACATTCACATGTTTACCGCTGTTAATAGAATTAGTACCATAAAGTTAGGTACGCCACTGCGTATACGCACTTTTGCATAAACGCTTCATGCGGAGAAACTTATTTGCTTGTAATCTTTTTGGGTATAATAATTTTTCATTGAGTACAAGTACAAACATAAGCTTAATATGTACTTCAGATCATACATATGTATGTATAAACTCTAAGG
>NW_017534407.1:2877350-2881343 GCF_001853355.1 Bactrocera latifrons
ATATATGTCTATGAATTATTTCTGTTCTCATAATTGTTTGGAGTAAAGACATAGTCATACAGACTTAGTATTACACATATCTAAAATATACACATGAATTGTAAAGAAATTTATTCAATAAAAGAAATAAATTTGTTAAGTGTTTACACAGAAATACCCTATAACATACTAACAATTATTCCATTCCTATAATATGTCAATTATAGTTTCCATTAAGAGAATTTGTTTTGTTTTTTCCAAAACTTTCCACGCGTGGAGAAAATGTATAACGTTTAATCGTAAATTCATTTTAACTTGATGTTGAGTCATTCATTTGGTTTACAGAGATTTCATTGAAATTAACTTAGAAATTGTACAACCGATTGCGAGAAATATGATATTATTTACACGCTTGGTTACGCTGTACGGAGACATGGTTGGGATGTGGAGAACGCTAAAGGATAAACAGCATGAACGATGCGAACTTTCAGTTTAAATATAGCAGTTAATGGAACTAATAATTTCCAATTAATTTTACAATTTCAACACGCACGTTAAATATTAAAAAAATTTTGTCTTCAAACTAGTAAAATAATCTTCAGATTAATTTTAATTTTTGGTTGATAGTTAATAAAACAGAATGTTTGGAAAGATAGCGGTATTTAAACAGTGAATTCGATTAATATCCCGCTAACGATTTAATCAATGCTGATTTGAGAATTTTCGGAGGTTTAATAGTTTGTTCATATTTTCTTCGCTTTGAGTGTTTTAAGATGGCAAAGCAAGGTTTTGACTTAATAAATTTTTGTAGTAACTTCGCCTAATTTTTTAAAAAGATTAGTGTATGCCGATGGTTTTTGAGAAAATAAAATTTCAAAAATAAAAAATATTATTTACTGACTTAATCTAACTATTGAACAGATATCGTCATATTGATGTCAGACACTGCACTCATTAACAGGTCTATATTGTTATTACAATATTAATTTTAGGTATATATGTATATACAAATACACTCCTATAAAGTATACTCGCATTTTTAATTCGCATATTCAACATAATTTCGCAGATTTTCCCCTCACTTGCTTTCATATTCATTTCTAACTCTGGCTGCTGAGCAACAATAAACCATTGGCCATGAAATTTTCGCAAAATCAATACTAATACATATTTACAAACACAAACGTGGTAACACATTTAAGAATTGCCCTAGTAAATATTTCGGAAGGATACTGGCAATCTGTCAAACCCATGCTTTGGCTTCCTGCGTTCGATTTGGTACGTGCCTCTTTCTCACGCAACTTTTTCCCAAACAATAAAGCAAATCACTGTAAAAGCGGCAAATAGTATGCGGCAAGGAATGTGGCCAACTTTTGTGTAGGGACGTGTATATATAATTTTATGTACGTGCTTGTCTATTATATGGTTTTATATACCATGTTAACACAATATCCGCACTGTTTGTTGTTGCTTTGGTGCTTAAACGTTTCGACCATCGTTATGATATGATTAACGAGTGTTTTTATCAACGTAAATCAATTATGTAAGTAGCTTTCGAACAGCTCAAGTTTAATAAGATAAATGACAGCTACAAAGCATATTTGAGAAACATATTTATTAGCATATTTCAACCACTTAAATCGGTGATGCATGCAGCTCACATATAATATATACAAGTATATTATAAATTCATATATATGTATGTGTATATACATGTTTTTCTGATTTCCAATTGAAAAATATTAAAATTGAACGTTCTAGAGACCAACACTCCCTATTCACTCTCCTATATTCAAAAACATAAAACCGCAAACATTAAAAATGCAATTACATGCTTTTTAAAGACATATCTACGTATTTTACTTGATTAGCTTAAGTTATTACAAACAACCAAAGTCCCGAGAACCATTGTTACCTGAATCCGTAGCAATTTTATGATTTTGTTCCGTCTCCTCATGTATCGTCGATATATGCGTGTGTGGATTTGTTGTTATGTAAGGACTGACGATGGATTTTTGTATCTTCGCTGCACGCAAATAACTCTGATTCGCGCCAACTCCCCCATCAGTTGGTTGTATCACCACTTCGGTCTGTCAGAAGAAAGGAATTTTAGCTTTAGTTTAAATTCTTTTGTTTGTGGGCAATGTACGAAGGTGAAATCAATAAATATAAGAAATACTATTTTATGTTTTCTTCTACACCCTTTCGTATTCTTTTACTGTGCTAGTCCAATAACGTTTACCCTATCTCACAATTATCTTAATTACCTTCAATTATTTCCATTTCATTTTTATAAGTTATAATTCTAATGAATTTACTTTTAAAATATTTCGCTGAGCTCACCATGTCATATACTTATATATATTGTACTAAGGTTGCTAATTGTTCTCAGTTTTAGAGATGACGACATACGTTCTATTTTGTAATACGTATGTATTGAAAAGCAAAACAATTTTTACTTTTTAACCAGTAACCAATCGTGTACCTTCTGAAGGAGTCGTAGGATGGAAAGAAAAAGGTTTACCCTTCAGCTTGTGCTTTTCTGAATGTTTGTACTTCCTTAGAAGATTAACTGTGATATGATAATTCAATCATTCCTGATCTTTTCTTAGCTCCAATACCGCACCCAAAGATTTCCGATTTTCCATCTGATATGTTCTTAAATTGGTTTAGTGCTGAACCAGAAAGAGTACCGTTATAAAATGTAGGCGAATATGCACAATACTTGGAAATTTTTAGTGGTAAGGTTTGCAAGGCCACGAATGTATTAGTGTTAATAAGTATGTTTGCATATGTGTATGAACATTATATGTTAGAAATATGACCCGTAGAAAATTACTAATTCTTACCCGTATCTGTGGATTCCCGCAACCAAGTCCTTGCATGTAATTTTGATATTGCGATATCACGCACAGCAGACAGTAAGACTAAGCGGCGATAAAATAAAAAAGATACAATTTGAACAAGGTTAAAGTAGTAAAGAAGAGGCAATAAAATATAGCATAGAAATGACAGAAGAAATACGGGTTGCTTACACATATGAATATATGGGTGTCTAAGAAATGTTTACGCTCACACTTCGTCTACTAATGAAAATGCAAAAGGAATGTGTTTAATATTTTCCTAACGAACAGTCAGCTGATGCCGAACAGCTAGTGGTCCAATAGGTCAAACGAGCAAGTTTGCACTAAACAATAACAAAACTAATGCGTCCACAAGTATTAAATGTGTATTTGTTATTTGTGGTACGTCTGTCAGGGCACCTTCGCCAGTGTCACGTGCAGTGTATATATACAGTATTGTCTACATTTCTGGCTTGGCCGGTGCGAAAATGTGCAGAATTAAAATATATGCTGAACGAATAGTCCTGAAGAGATTCTCCAGGCACTCTTGCATCCAAAAATGTATATGTTTGGTTTGCTTTACATCTCAGAAGCATTATTGGTCAATCCTTTTCTCAAACTGAAGACAGGACTTACTCACGTTCCTGTTAACGGTGAGTCTTACAAGGAAACTTTTTGTGACTTCTTGATATTTATTTGAATACCAATACTCTAACTGTTAATTCGATTCAGTTGGACAGTACAACCAATCGCGGACGAAAAGTTAAAATTTTTGGTGGCAATAACTGATGTGTTCAATTAAACTAATATATATTATTTAAATTAAAAAAATCTGTGATAAAAAGTTAATTCATAAAATAATAATAATATAATTGCAATTATGTACAACTAATTTGTTTATCTACCAGAGACATTATAATTACATTTTTATACTCTCGCAACAAAGTTGCTAACGAGAGTATTATAGTTTTGTTCACATAACGGTTCTTTGTAAGTCCTAARACTAAAAGAGTTAGATATAGGGTTATATATACCAAAGTGATCAGGGTGACGAGTATAGTTGAAATCCGGATGTCTGTCTGTCCGTCCGTCCATCTGTCCGTCTGTCCGTCCGTCCGTGCAAGCTGTAACTTGAGTAAAAATTGAGATATCATGATGAAACTTGGTACAC
>NW_017534407.1:2881683-2887469 GCF_001853355.1 Bactrocera latifrons
CGTCGCCCACTTATGGACCAAAAACCATATCTCAGGAAGTACTCAACCGATTTCAATGAAATTCGGTATATAATATTTTCTTAACACCCTGATAACATGTACCAAATATGGGATAAATCGGTTTACAACCACGCCTGAAATCTCGATTATCACTTTATCATGCGAGAGTATAAAAAGTTCGGTGACACCCGAACTTAGCCCTTCCTTACTTGTTTTATTTACTTGAGTAAGTAAGTTAAGTTAATGAGCAATTTCGCTAATATTTTTACAGACACATGTAGATATATACTAGATGATTTATTCGTCTTCATTTTGTTATGTAACTGCGACTATACTACACCGTGCCTTGAGAATGCAGATGTCCACACAAAATGCCAAGAGTTATACACAGAGAAGCAATAGAGCATCTCCTGTGCATTTGTCCGCGATGGAGAGACAACGTTTAAAACATTTGGGGTCCCTAACGTAACGACACTTCATTTTACTTCGCTAATACCCAAAACTAGCCTATTGTATGTGCGGCTCACGAGTCTATCCAGTAACCGATTCTAACCTAACTTATGCCAGAGGCTTGTTCAATTTGCCTTTTTCCAAGCGTTGAAAGGTTTCTAACACTTAAATTTTTCAAAGGGGTTGTTTTTATATGAAATTTTACTTATTATTCATATTTTGGAGTTATGTTATTGAAAATAGCAGGCATAGCTGTGTCTCTATAGACTCATAATCGGCAGCTCTGAAGATACAAAATTTGTAATATTTTGAAATTATTCAAGTCTGGTTCAGCAAAAACTATATTCTAAATTAATTCCTTTTGCGAAGATTATCTGAAATTGCAGACTTTTCTAGAAGTAAAACAAATCAAAAAATGAACTTCTTACATAAAAAAGTGGTTCCTCAAATATGGGATAGCATGTGCACCAAAAGAGTGGTATTTCCTTTAAATTAAATTTAAGATATTCTCCGATTATATCTTTTATTCTGCCATTTTATCGAACGACGCCTTGGTGGCCTTTTCAATCCATAAGAGAATGTGTGTATGAAAAAGCCGCTGAATGAGCATAGTAGTGAGCTTCTTTACAGATGGATTAACGCTTAGTTAGTCTAACAGTCTAATATCGGGAAATTTTGGGAATAAGCAGTTTCAGGTTTTCCTCCTTAAGATGCTATGATCATAAAGATTATCACAGTGAAACATTTCTGCTTTTGATTTTCGACCAAAGAGGATTTTGCATATATTAAAAAATTGCTAACGCATAAGCGTTATAAAACTCCCCACGCTGTTAATAAATTTGAGTATTTTTGAAACAAACAAACAACGATTCCAAATAATGAAGTAGAGTTAATATAAAAACTGTTCAAAGGTTGAATTTTTTCTCAGTATCAAAAAGATGTGGCAACATATAAATTTCATAAACATAGGTGTAAATGAAATAATATTATATTCTTTAAACACTCACATTTAGACACATTATAAAAAAGTCGATGGTGAATATAAAGCCGACAACGGGATCGAAGTTCACCATTTGCGTAAATGACAGATAGACCAAATGAACAATTTCAATGAGCACATCGCAAAGCATGAAAATAATCCAGGGTAGCAGCAGTTGACGACGATTCTGTGCAAAGAAAAAATGTATTTTATTAGTTCGCGCTTTTTTTTTGCTGTTTATTTTTAAAAATCTAAGTTCCAACCAGTTCACCCTTACCTGTTTTAGTCCAACGAACGTTAAGAGCGATGATATGACAATGAAGAAGGAACAAATAAGGAAGAGAATATTAAATACGACAATAGCTGAAACAACAAAAGCACATTTCTAATATAGTACTAATAATTATAAAAAATTTTGTATTTTTACGCTATTTTACTCACCCGGTGTTATCTCTCCCTTAGCCAAGATGCTTTCCCCTAATGGCTGCTCTCTGCTGCCAGCGAGAAACTCCTGTTCGTCGTAAACGGTAATGAGCATAACAACAGTGCAGAAACCAAAGTACACCTATATTTAAAAAGTTAAATTGCTAATTAATATCTTGGCACGTGACATGATTAATAAGGAATATGGCTGAAATGGGTTTTGGCTGAAAGCACTGCAATTTTCTTCACTCTTTTGCAACAGAATGGTCAATATTAGTGGTATCAAAACGTCTCGTAAGCGGTCGGAAACATTTATAGTTAAAGCAAGGGTAATGTGCACAAATAAAAGAAACATGGTTGTCGACACGATGCCCATAATATTTAAATATGACTTCGTATGTAAAATCTATTGGTATGTATTTGCATATTAAAGAATCCTTAAATGGAGGAAAAGCACTTTTTTTAGATTTCCTAAAAAAATAGTTAAGAGGTTAAGATGCGCGTACGACGATAGAGCTGAACTAAAATGTATATCTTAAATCTCTGAATATAAATTAATTATGGACTCCTTATAATTATACCGACAAAAGCTGGATTACTATTTTGTTGATTGTGTTACATATCACCATAATGGCTTTACGCATTGGCTCACACATATGTTTCATAACTAGTGCTCTGTAAAGACCTTTCAAGAATTTAAATGGATTTTTCTGTTTGCCGTAAGAGTAACTATGTCTATATTCGTACAAATGAAAAAGTTGATTCAGTGCACACTTGAAGGCCGATAAATGTAATTTTATTTTTTTGTTTTTTATTATTATTTTACATTGTACCTAGTATATAAAAATAAAATACGAACAACAATTCTGGTCTAAATAATTAGGAAAGAGACTTAAATGCTAAATATTAAGAAATACATTTGCTGCTACTTTTGTCTTACTAGGTCGGAAGGCTTCTTGCGTTTCAACCGGATTCTCGCCCAGCAGTTTCGATGAGTCCGGATACTTCCTCAATAACGTGCTGTTCGTGAGACTTTGCTAATTTGGACATTTCATTTACCACTGAATTCACGCCTACATCACGGTACAGTTCAGCAGATCTAATGTACCAAGGAGCATTAACTAAAGTCCATTAGCTTTTACTTGAGCAACCCCATAATTGGGCTCCGTATGCCCAAACTGGCTTTAGGACTTGATCATACAATAACAGTTTGTTTTTTATTGAAAGCTTGGATTCCTGCCAACTAGATGGTAAAGTTTACCAAATTTCATATGTGTAAATGTAAATGATGAAAAAAAAGTGACTTGTTATGGCAATTTTCAAATAAGTGATCTCTTGTAGCACTCAGTACGTAGATATACATTAGAGTTTTAGTTTCACTATAACAACCGTGGCCACTACTGCTAACCCTTGGTGGGAGTTATCTCCAGACATATGTACGTGTGGGCCCAGTCTTCAAAGCTCTTATTCGGTTATAATATTAGGCAAAAATACACGAATTAAACCATCTTTAAAGTGAGAACTTCAAATTGTTACCTCCAATTCTACATATGTCTAGATGTCTCATTAGAACAAAATATTCCGTCAGCGTTTACAGAAATTTGAGTTACAATTTCGCATTGGGTAGCCACAAAAATCTCACAAGCGAATATATTTATTTATTTATTTCAGCTTGTAAGCAATATCAAGTCATATGTATGTCGAAAATTTTTTCCTCCTCATAAAAATTTTAAATATAAAATCCAACTTCATATAAAAAGTATATAAAGTAAATTTTCCCGTAGACAATTATTTGCTAGTAATTTTCTGAATAATTCTTGAAAACAATAATCAATGACAGTTAAACAAAACATGCAACCTACACATACATATATACCGCGTTTTCGAATAGGGATGTTATGATTTCTAAGTGTCGTTTCGACCATTTTCAATATGTGATGAACTGTAATTTATTTAATTGTATTCAGCAATGTTCATTATTTCATAATGGAAATATATTTAAAAATTAATCAATTTTACTATATTTGGATAAATATCGTTCTCCAAATGCAACTTTTCGTACGTCTTTGCCATTTTATGGCCGACCACTTCGCACAGTGTTCGCCGAATTGGTAAAAAACTTCGAGCGTTGACTTTCTCTACATAATATTACATAATCACGAAATTGTGCTTCAAAGATATTTGTATTGAACACCCTTCTACTACCTTTTGTAGGGTTATTTGAAATCATTGGTCTATAGCAATACATAGACATACGACTTGATTTAGTACAAAAAGTATACGAAAATTAGGTTCATAGAATCATGCAAGAGAAGTCGTTGAGGCTTTTGAATGGTGCTATATATTCATAACTCAATTGTATCGATTGCACTTCACATTAAATAAAAAATGTTTTTTTTTTTCAAAGAAAGTGATGGTGATCTAAATGGCAAGATGCACAACGTTTCTGTGAACTGTATTTTTGTAAATGTTGCCATAGCTTTAGAGGCAACTATTGTTGGGGTTGTTTCAGCATAATTCTGTGATTCTCGCTTTCTATAATTCAAATCAACTGTTTGTTGCAGGTTTCTTGAGAAAGTCTTGTAATTTTTTCTATATAGGGAAAATTAAGTTGCGATAATAACTATTTATAAATAAATGTAGTGTTGATAAGAATGGCTCGTTTGGAACATTGTCAACTACTATTCTTTTTTTTTTACTTTCATATTCTTTGAAATACTATGAACTATACGATATGCAAAATCGTACTTTAAGGCGCTCTTCGAAGGAAGCTCTAGCCATAAAAATATTTATACCTCATCGTGCACATACTTAAAAATGAAAGTTATGTTACTCGCTTGTCATTCTTACCACACAAATATTCGTATACCCCTATATATATATATATATATATATGTGTATGTATGTATAAGTAAACAATCCACATAATTACTTAAGTACATGGTAAGTACTTACCAAAGTGTATGTGGCGCTTGCCATGCTGCCGGTACGCACCGTCTTCCAAAAGCAACAAGACTGCATTACAGCCATCTTCGCGTGTTTTGCCGTTTTTTTACCTTTTACTGTGCATACGCATAACTTTAAATCAACTTGTCAGAAAGTAGATGTCGTCTTTATGGCACACAACAAAATGTAATCAGTGTGGACAGATCAATCAATTAAAGAGAATACATTAAACATGAAGATAATTCACAGTAAGTGTTTTAACATTTAAAAAAAATTCAATTTTATTTCCGTATGTTCGTCCGTCCGTACTAAACATGCATACACATTTTTTAAATTTGTGACATAATAAACTTCTATAAAATGTTGTAGGTGTCAAACAGACTTGTGAGTACATTGCGGTTTATCATTTCTTACTTTACTGTACATGTAGTGTTAACATCACGCACATCCCTATAGCTCTAGCTGCCATTCAAAGTGATGAATCAAAATGCAGTTCTATCAAAAATCCATAAACATATTTCGTATCAAGGATCATCTTGAAGGCTGACACCTTTCATAACCTTTCAAAAAATACTTCCTGCATTAGAAAAGATATTTCAAACAAGTAAGGAAGGGCTGAGTTCGGGTGTCACCAAACATTTTATACTCTCGCATGATAAAGTGATAATCGAAATTTCAGGCGTAGTTGTGAACCGATTTCACCCATGTTCGGTACATGTCATCACGTTGTTAAGAAAGTATTATATACCGAATTTCATTGAAATCGGTTGAGTACTTCCTGAGATATGGTTTTTGGTGTATAAGTGGGCGACGCCATGCCCATTTTCCATTTAAAAAAAAAAACCTGGATGCAGCTTCCTTCTGACATTTCTTCYGTAAAATTTAGTGTTTCCGACGTTTTTTGTTAGTCGGTTAACGCACTTTTAGTGATTTTCAACATAACCTTTGTATGGGAGGTGGGCGTGGTTATTGTCCGACTTCTTCCATT
>NW_017534407.1:2887669-2892681 GCF_001853355.1 Bactrocera latifrons
GAACTTAACCTTCTCATGGAGCCAAGAAATACTTGTACCAAGTTTCATCATGATATCTCAATTTTTACTCAAGTTACGGCTTGCACGGACGGACGGACAGACGGAAGGACGGACAGACAGACATCCGGATTTCAACTCTTCTCGTCACCCTGATCACTTTGGTATATATAACCCTATATCTGACTCTTTTACTTTTAGGACTTACAAACAACCGTTATGTGAACAAAACTATAATACTCTCTTTACTTTGTTGCGAGAGTATAAAAATTATTATAGTAGCTGAAAGCTCTGTTTAAAGTGTGGCCTATATCTTGGTCTCCGTATACAAATATTGACAAATATGTTTTTCTCATTTTGATAATTTGGAGATGAATACCTATAACCCCAATTTAATGAGTCAGACATATGCTTCAGGCGAATAAAACCTTTTGTTAGTACAAAAATTTTCGAGAGAATAAAAAGAGATAAGAGGGAGAGAGAAAACTAATCAATTATTAAACTAATTAAGCTTGTCAAACACGAAATACCCGCTTCTTAATTTTTTGAGTCCTTTGCTTAGCTTACTTTTTGTTAACAACGAATAATTACAACAAAATCAGCGGGAAGAGTATTCGCGAATCACGTACAAATATTACATTTTCAGTATGTTAATAAATTGTTTCCTAAATGTTTTGAACGAAATTTATATTCCTATATATTTTCAGCACAGTTCTAACTTTCCAAAGTTCCAAAATTACACTGCAGGGATCATTAGCCATTTATCTTTCTTTTCTTTTAGTACACATTCTTGTTGTTGCTGCCACAATTTATATGGCAATATAATTTTTGTAGCCTTATGTTTTAGCATTTTCACTTGCAGCGCCCGGCACAGACACACTGATTTTTCAGTTAACCATTGCCGCATGTCACTTTCAAACAAGAACTTAAGAAACAAGTAAAAAACACTCTCATACAAAGACCTCAACGCCGCGTTTTCATAAAAGTGTTACAAGACTAATAGACGTCACAGTTGCAAAGCTTCAATAAATCACTCAAGCAAATTCCGTTCAACACAGTACCGCTACTTGCGTCTTGTCTTGCAAAAAGAAATTCGAAAAACTATACAACAATGCTAGCGGTTATTTTCGTATTTCCGACTATCACGCGGTACGTCTGAATTGCACGAAATCTACGACAGGACTAACTTTCGACGACTCGCAACAGCGTTGTTTTATAAAACCCGGTTTGTTGCTGTCACAGTGGATTTTTGTGAATGAAATCTTGTGTTGTGAAATGAGCAAATGTAAACAGATGCGTAAAAGCTCTGTCTTCGTGGGATGCTCGTGAGCTGTCGTCTATCGCTGGTTGGAGCTTTTACTTAATTACTTGCATGTCGATATCCATTTACCTACGCGTATAATAGCTTCAAATACACTTGTGCTGATGGCTCCTTTTATATATGCCAATGAATGAAAGTATGTAGTAGGTTCTTAAACTCTAACCTAGCAATGTTGCGTTTTCCACACGACTGTTGCGACTTTAATACTGCATACACTGGGTTGAAAAAGTTTGCGTTCCCAATTATATATGGATTTTATGTCTGTATTTGCATTCGCCGAAATATAGCTTTATTAAGTTTCATACTAATTTAGATTATTTGTTTTTATTATTAGTACAAATGTCATCTTGGTGGAAAGAGACTAAAGAAAGCTTCTCATAAAATATCAATATTTACATTTCATGAGTTCAATGACCGTTTTGTTTACATTAATCCAAATCAACATCCCAACCTAATTTTTATCACTTGATTAAACTTTTAAGTAAATCATTTTGTACAAACGCTCTGAAAAAGTAGCTTCGAGAAAAATGCGTTTAAAATTCAAAGTTAAGTTGCCACAACATTAGAAAGGTTTTACTTTTGAAATAATTCTAATTTCGAAAAGTTTTTTTTATTTTATTCCAAAATATTTAAACCATGGAAATATGATAATAAAAGCCATGAAAAATTGAGTCTTCTCATTTTATGGATAAATTTGTGGTTTTCGATGTGCCTTGCAAACTAAATAGCTAAGCGCTGCTTATTCTACCTATGCTAATATTCAACCACTAACTATGTATAATGTCCTCGGTTGTACATTAATTAAGACTAAACAATTAGAATTTATGTTTTTGTGCCATTCTTTTCAATGGTACCAAATTTATGATGTGAATGGATACAAAAGTGTGGCAAACTAACTTCTAAAAAGTTTTGACAAAATTGTCATTATATTATTTATACCACAAAAGAACAATATTATTGTTATATCTGCTTGAAACATCTTATCATAAAAAATCATAACAACTTGACAGAAATCTAAAAATTTAACATGTCGTTTGTAAAACAGCTGAATAATAGGTTTATATAATAGAAAAAACTTTGACTCTTTGCGATATTGACTTCTAATTGTACGCATATCGAGGTTAATCTACCATTCTACTGCTATTTGCCTACACGTTGTTGTAATTTGAGCGTTATCCTTATGCAATATTTGTGAAAATTTCAGTGTCGAAAAGCAGATAAACATCTTCAAACTGATTTTAATGCCCGAACAGTAACAGTAAAATCTAGTATTGCACACCCATCTGAACTAGATGCTAAAGTTTGTGGATCCTGAACGGGGTAACATCCAGCAAGAAACGTTGGCACCCCTATAAAAAAATAGAAATGAATAATCACCACGGCAAGCAAGTTGACTTAACCATGTCCGTCTGTCTTTTTATCTGTAAGCAAGAGAAGGTTTCATTCCGTACGACAAGGTGAATGCGCAAACAATTTGAATACCAAATCATGCACTTCAGCAAATCTGATTTAGTTATTATTTCGACCACAGATATTTTGCTTGCTGGGTGGGAAGGCACACATGTCATTCCAGCAACCGTAATTTTGCCCTTTATAAGCCATTAAATAGTTCAAATTAAATGGTACGGGATTCAATTAATTTCAAAGGAAATTTGCCATATAACCACCACTAATTTCCAATTTTAGCCTCGAAACCATTCTTGAATTACCAATTTTATGTGACGCATATTAATTACTTGTAATTGTTGCTCAAGTGTGTGTGCAAATAAAAGTTAACCTAATCTAAACAAGTTTAATTTGCACATAAATTGTGTGTGTTTGCACGGCTGAATCATTTTCTGAATTCACCGAATTTCTGCGTCATTTATATATTTATGTGCCTGTGTTAAAATAACACTTATGCTGTGTGTGGCTGTGCGCCCTTGTTGGAAAACAAAGTTCCCACAAAATATAGAGTGTGATTATTTTGCTTACAACATAACTTTATTATATGCTAATTTTCATACTAACTAATAGAAATTTTAATATGCAATTTATAATTAAAAGTAAATTAGTAGTTTTAGTAATCTCTATTGAAACCAATTTAAATAAAACTGAAATTAACATTGTGTTGCTCAGTTTTTGTTTATTTTACTAATAAGAATTTGTATTTGTTCTTAATTAATTTATTGTAAGCATGTGTGAAATCTAATGAACAGTTTGTAGCGTATACTTCCAGTTTTCGATTAAAAAATTTGAAAAAGAAGAAGGACATGATTATTTCTCTCTTTATTCTTAGAAATTTTTAGTTTTTATAATATAAAAAAATATTAAGATATCCTTATTTTGATTTAGATTGATCACTTTTTAAGACATCCTGAGTGGTGTGATCTAAAAGATTTGCTCAAAGAGTGTTTCTTTGGACAATAAACCGTTGCAAACTTCATGAAGATCTCAAGTCAAATAAAAATGTTTTCCATAAAATAACTTGAATTTGGTTTGTACAGCAGCTATATGTTATATGCCAGTGTAAAATTCCAGATCGATAGCTCAAAAATTCAAGGACTAGTTCATCGATGTCGATGACGATGACGATATTTAATTGAGGGTATGAAAAATTTGAAATTGCTATCATCAGCGACAGGAACTAAATCAATTTTTAAAATCGAAAAATCGAAAAAATTTTAGATTTAACGTTATCAACTTTTCTATCTGCCGGTAGTCAAATATAGATAAACTGAAACGTTTGAGAAAAATGGCTTACGCAAACAAGAATCTTAATTCGAAGGCAAAGGCTTTGATGTCTCAGTACCAAAAGACTAAAAGGTTCGAAAAGCATTATTACAGCTAAAAACTGGGCAAAGCGTTAGAACCCATTGCTTCTCATGGTAAAAAAAGTTACTTTTTTTGCGAATTTATTTCTTAAGTATGGATTAAGTAATTTTATTCTGAACTTTTGTACATTATTGACGCACTTTTCATTCAATTATTTTCACACATTTTTTTCGGAACATTTTTAGTTTATAAATTCCAAAACAGCTTTACCGATTTCTTTGAAACTTTTTATACATTTTCGACGTACAAAATACCTCCCCACATCGTTTACTAATTTTTTTTTTTTTTACATTAAGAGGCTATACCAATGTGACGCTTTAAAGAAATCGATCTTCTTCGTTTTTATTTTTTCGATAGTTTATATTTCCAAAAATTCTTCGTCTTGAATATCTTAATAATAGTTTTTGAATAACCGCGTCCTAAAGAGCGACTGCTCGCGGTTACAAACATATACAAGTGAAACTTTAACCGAATTTTTCCCTAAACGTAATTTTTCGAAATTGCTGGCATCATAATTCAACCAGAAATTGACCAATCGACTTCAAATTAAAACTAGATATTCTTAGATACATTTACATGCTATACAATGCCGTACAATCTTTTTCATTGGCTAAAAATTGTCAATTTGGCATTAAAAAAAACGTAAATTTTTTACCAAAAAAACAACCACATTTTTCTCAAAACTACGCTATTTTGTTTATTTTTAATATTTTTCAAAAATCGTAGGTCATTATATAGGAAATACCTTTAATTTTATTAACTTTTGTGAAACTTTTTTGTTTCAGCTACTCATTAGGCCGGAATCACGTCAGCAGTTGAAGACCTTTTTTTGGCACCTCCGAAGACAACACATAACTCCCTTATTTTTAAATATTTTTGA